>NW_007481927.1:9768-10231 GCF_000475195.1 Diaphorina citri
TAACTTTGCATTTTTTTGTCTGTTTGAGATATCTGTGATTAAGACTCCTTTGTGGAAGATTAGTATAGCAATGACAGACATGGATCATCAACAACTGATGGATTTGATTGCAAGAGAAATTGATCGACGTACTTCTCAGTTGATGATCGAGAACATCAGACTGCAACAACAGTGTGAAACTGAGAAGGTGTTGAAACAACAAGTCATCAATATCCCGTGTCCCAGTCCTTTGGATCTCAGTGGCAATGTGAGGGACAATATACAATTTTTCACACGGATGTGGAAGGAGTACCTAGTGGCCAGTGGGGCAGAGAAAGAACCAGAGAAGAAGAAAGTGGCATTACTGATGAATGTCATTGGATGTGAAGCAGCAAAGATCGTGTTTAAGATAGTCAACATAGAAGAAGAGGAAATCACAACAGATAAAGTGTTAGAAGCGTTGAAGAAGAAGATGAGTCCTGAA
>NW_007481928.1:0-297 GCF_000475195.1 Diaphorina citri
TTAGAAAAAGAAAATACATAATCTATATAAATAAAATTGTAGATTTGTCTGTACATTGCTTAGAATCGTGAAATTTTTGGTTATTCTTACTCTTTATGCATCCCCGATTCCAAAAATCACATTAGAACAATTTCTGTGTCTTTTTCTACCCTATTGCTGTTTCCGACTGATCATAGACGCTGAGCAACGACCCTGTAATTAAATATAATAATTATGTATTACTAAACAAATGAATAAAACAGGGGGATATTACGAGTGCAATGCTCTATTTTTATGAACTTAGCTTCTCACACAGTA
>NW_007481929.1:0-297 GCF_000475195.1 Diaphorina citri
TAATAATAATAATAATAATAATAATAGTGCTAACTAGGCTGGCTAGTGGGTTATTTATTTCTCTTTAAAGAAGAAAAACATGACCGATTTTGGTTTGTGAATGAATACCTTCAAATTTCTGTTTCAAAGTTGTGAACTGTGATCTCTAAATTTGGATGTTCTTACCTAATCCAAATCTGAAGTCTTCAACTCTCATAGAGGTATTGATGCGTAGGTCTCTCCAAGGCACTAATTACCTTACGTAATCCTCAGCTACTAATCAGGCTTCTCAAGACCATAGCCCATAAGACCCATTAT
>NW_007481930.1:0-297 GCF_000475195.1 Diaphorina citri
TCTGTCTGTACCTACCTAGATAGGTACTTGTATTATTCCAGGCTACATGGGAAAAAAAGTAATAAAGTGTACCTCGTTGCAGGAAACTCCAGTGGGAAAGTCACGAGATGTGAGTACCTAGGTATAAGTAGGTACTCTACATTGTGAGTAGGTATCCTACATTGTGAGTAGGTATCCTACATTGTGAGTAGGTATCCTACATTGTGAGTAGGTACTCTCCATTAAAACAAAGTAAATAAATGGGTACAAAAAATATTGAAGGTGACATTTTTTCCAACACTCAGAGGTGTCACATTA
>NW_007481931.1:0-297 GCF_000475195.1 Diaphorina citri
CAAAAAAAAAAAAAAAAAAAAAAAAAAAAAAAAAAAAAAATGCACCTTGGAACCGTTTTCGCATTAGGTACATCAAGGCACATTCTTTTACATTATCTACCCGGGAATGGAAAAGTTTGATCAAACAGTTTCTGCCCCGACTTCCGGACACAAAAAGCTCACTCCGAGGCTTAAGTGTAGGTGTAGGGGCAAACAGGCCTAAAAGTCTGGTTAAGTTTATACGAATCTTCCACCCCAGACGACACCTCCGGGTTTAGATTTGCTCTTAGAAACTCGGCCACAGAAGTAGTCACAACT
>NW_007481932.1:0-297 GCF_000475195.1 Diaphorina citri
CCTTCCTTTATTATTACTAATAATAAAAGGTATAGTGGACGGACTATTGTATTCGCTTCGGTGTCTGTCTGTCTGTCACTCTGTCATTCTGTCACTCTGTCCCCATAGAAGGACTTATCCAAACCTAGTCGACCTATATATCAAATTAAAGGTCTTTTTATCAGGATCACGAAAATGGTGGTGCAAATTTTGTCCAGAAAACCATAAAGCCAAAAAACCAAAAAAAACTGGTTTTAGCGGGATTTTTTTCACATTTTCTCACACAAATGAGCTCTGATCTTGAAATTTGTCGCGACG
>NW_007481933.1:0-297 GCF_000475195.1 Diaphorina citri
TATGATGTAAACTTTAGATCATAAATTGATCATATTAAAAACATTGATTAATGTTTTCCAAGTTAGTTTTCAAACTTTACTTCTTTCTTTTTGACTTGTAGTCACTGAAGAAAAAAGATTGAAGAAAGACCGTATACTGGATGGCGACTCATAAGAATCTAAACTTTCAAACGATAGAATTTCCAACCATCAGGGTCACCCTATCACTTCTCATTTTCGAGTAGGTGCCTAATCAATCAAATTAATGGTTCGATATTTTTCTCCAACAGCTTCCACGTTCAGTAATGAGTTTACATA
>NW_007481934.1:0-297 GCF_000475195.1 Diaphorina citri
CCTACTGCTGGAGTAAAGGGACTTTTCAGTCCTATGCGAGCAGTATAAATAAGCACTATTATTATTATTATTTTCCGAAAGTTTTCAGCGAGAAACCTCCTAGGTGCCACACAACTTTTGAGGAAGTCTCTTTCACTAAGAATACTCGAAATTTTTGGTACTTCGGGCCGAATAAACGGTTGAAAGCAGTAATTCTTTAGGAAGCGTTTCCTTTAATACGTATTTAGACCTTCATTAATCAATTTTCAAATGGCCTACTGTGTCTGATGATTGTCCATGATCCAGGCGGTTTATTTC
>NW_007481935.1:0-297 GCF_000475195.1 Diaphorina citri
TATTATTGAGTCATTCATCTGCTGAGCAAATACTACCTACAGGATGAGTAATGAGTACCTAATTATAATTACCCATGCCATAACACCTACTAATACTGTAGGGTCAATTATGCCTCCACCCATTACAACAATATAATATTCTTAAAATTTCTCTGATAAAACTAACTCTTCCATTTCAAATATGTTTTATAACTATAGAATAAAAATAAATACCTAATTAGCACACAACCATGGGAACAAAATTACAAAGAATAAAATTTGCATAGGTGATATTAAGTAAGCATGTTTGAGTGCTCA
>NW_007481936.1:0-297 GCF_000475195.1 Diaphorina citri
AGGATGCGGACATAGTAGTTGGAGCCTGGTGAAGACAAAAACATTGGGTTTATAATGTCTTTATTTTGAAAATATTAACTAATATTTCATTTTAAAACAAATAGAATACTGTGATAGGGTAGGAAAGCCAGGTAATACCTAGTAAGTGATGAAGCTCTATGCTCTAACATTTGAAAGTGAAAGAGGGAAGGAACTTGTAGGCACCCAATAGATACATATGTCAGGGTGTCTACCAAAATGGAAAAATAAAATTCCCTGACTTTTCCCGGTTTTCCAGTCCAATTTTTCAAAATTTCC
>NW_007481937.1:0-297 GCF_000475195.1 Diaphorina citri
AACTAAATTGGACTTTAGGTCAAGATGTCAATTCGTTCTTTAAATCTTCCGTTCGTAATGTCTCTTGAATAGTAATAAAATCAAAATCCAAGTCTCCTGAAGACAATTTGATTGAAAGGTACAGACATAGGTTAAAGTAACGTTCAGTGTGTCCACTGTCCAAAGCTCCTCGATTTCCCGCCACCATTTGAGTTTCATATGGTGCTCCTTCCTTACCTTTCCAAGTTCCTAGGGAGATTAGGTTGACTAAACTTGGGACTTGGGACGTTATAGTAATAGTAAGGTATGTGTGGGCAT
>NW_007481938.1:0-297 GCF_000475195.1 Diaphorina citri
AGTTTTCCGCTCAGGAAAATAAGACCGATTTTCCTAACTCATCTATAAGGCAAGGATGACTGTGTCGAAGTAACGGTAAAGTGGTCCTAACGTAGCGTAGCGTAGGCGTTTTTTTTACATCACACGTTTAGATGAAAATGCAGAAAACCTTCTAACCCTGTTTCATGTTATAATATAGGCCGGGTGGCGCCACGCTTCGAACTCTAAACAATCACACCTCTTCCGATAAGCTTGATATACATTTATTTCTAATTTAAAACTCGTGATTCTAGTAAATTTATTGCGCCAACAACTAGG
>NW_007481939.1:0-297 GCF_000475195.1 Diaphorina citri
TAATTTTGCGATCACGGGGTACAACTCGTGAGGTAAGATTTTGAGATCAGTAGGGTAGATTTAGCGATGGTTGAGATTTCATGATCTCAAAGGGCGAATTTTTACGACCACCGGGGTACGATTTCGAGACTAGCGGTGTGGAAATTGGTTTCGAGCTTAAAAGATTTTGCGATCGGCACTGTTGTAATATCAACTTGAAAGTTCCAGCGGTGTTATTCCTGATTGCTGACATAGATTTTTGGAATCCAAAGGGTCAAAGGGATAGATTTCGCAATCGCAGGGATTTCGCGATGTTTG
>NW_007481940.1:0-297 GCF_000475195.1 Diaphorina citri
AATATCTGCCTATAATTTGGAGTATCTACCCTATTGACCCGGGAGGGTCCCAGGCGAAACCTACTTGGAGTACTTGGGTCCTATCTTTGTTCAGAGTGGTCAAAATCTCAATTTGTAGTGAGTACTTACCCACTTCCCCACTTGCTCTAAGTTCATTAAATACTTACCTACCTACCCTCTAAAAAAAAAATCAGACTTCATGTGCAGCAAGTATCTTGACAGGTGTACGAGTAACTACTTATACCTATGTTTTATTCGTGATAGGTAGCTTGAAAATGAAAACCTTGCTGAATACAT
>NW_007481941.1:0-297 GCF_000475195.1 Diaphorina citri
TTTATCTTTGCATATTGGATTACAATGGGATAGGGGGAAGAAAAAATGGACCGATTGTAATACTTTCTCATTACTGGTATAGATCCGCTATACATTAGTAATAGAAAGTAAAAAGCGAGGTTGCACTCAAGTTATTGGCAACTGGCCGTTTTTGGGCTTTTGGGGGAACCATGAAAAGAGGAACCTCCCTTTAAAGACCTAGGTCTGTCAGACGGTCTGAGCGTAAGTAAAAAAAAAAAAAAAACAAAAAAAAAAAAAAAAAAAAAAAAAAAAAAAAAAAAAAAAAAAAAAAAGGAA
>NW_007481942.1:0-297 GCF_000475195.1 Diaphorina citri
CACATAGTCGACCGGCCGTCGATTGACATCGATCGATGTCGACTGAACTGTCCAATGTCGACTGAACCGTCCACACTGCCTCGACAACATAGATTCACCTCCTCGATCAATTTTGATCGACTTGACGCGACGGCCGGTCGACTATGTTTGGACACACCTTAAGGCTGAAAACAGAGTGGAGAGCGTAGCGCATAGAGCAAAGATCAGGTAGAGGGGAGCGACGATAGAAGGGGGAGTGACGAATTCATCAAACCGCATAGACTTGAGAGCAAAAAGCTCTATGCTCTTTGAATCTTT
>NW_007481943.1:0-297 GCF_000475195.1 Diaphorina citri
TTCCTCGTGAAAAGGCTTTTTGTTTATCCAAATCCATGGTAATGGTATTTGTTAACAATTCTCTTTTCGTTCCGCCCCTGGCGTTTACATTTCATTTCACCCAAAAGCCTTTTATATATCTGCCACTCACAGATGTGATAAAAAGAAAATGTCAAAGATGCCTTCAAAAAATTACAGTGCTTTACTTGCAGAATATTATAGCAAGTCATACTATCAATAAGAACAATACGAGACCTTGTTTAGACTGCTGGGGTAAAGGGACTTTTCAGTCCTATTCGGGCAGGACAAACAAGGTAT
>NW_007481944.1:0-297 GCF_000475195.1 Diaphorina citri
TTCACGATTTACCGGTATTTTTTAAATCGATTTATCTCGGGATCTAGAAGTCGTAGAAGAAAAAGAAAACTTCCGTTGATCCTCATTTTTCCTGCTCTATGACTTTGAAACATCACCCAAGTAACCGCAACTGATCTGTTCATTTCAGGTCTTTGCTACCGGGATAGCATTCTGTCTCAGCTGTGGAAGTTCTTCGTCTCTCTAGGTCCAATGTGCGGAATGAAAAGTCTCCTGGAACTGTTCTCTGTGAATCCCAAAGCCATGAGTCCCGAGTTTAACACGCTGATTCTGTTCTGT
>NW_007481945.1:0-297 GCF_000475195.1 Diaphorina citri
ATTAAATTTTTGGGTCTCTATTTCAATATGAATCATAAGTGGGACTTATTTGAAGCACAAATCACCACTCGATATGAATTTCCCATTTTTGCTGCTTCCCCTATTGGCGGGAGAACATGGAAAAATGAAAATTTGAAAAAGCCATAACTCTGGCCCTGGTTGTCGTATCAAGCTAAAACTTATATCAAAGTGCTACGTTTTTTAAGCCCTTTGATATGATGAATTTCAATTAGGGGGTTTTCAAATAAGATTTTGATGTTGGCCTCCCTGGGGCTGACCCTGGCTCTGGACACAATC
>NW_007481946.1:0-297 GCF_000475195.1 Diaphorina citri
AACTGTAACACTACGTATTTACATCCTTGTATATCTTGTAACTTAAACATAAGGTATGTCATCAACCTATACCTAACTATAACACTACGTATTTACATCCTTGTATATCTTATAACTTAAGCATAAGGTATGTCTATTATTAAATATGTTTATATTAGATATCCTAGGTTATAAAGTTATGAAATGGGTAACTACAAAACTTAGTACCTTTATATTCCCTGAAAAAGTCCACGGAGATGGACGAAACTCGAGTCGGATAAGATCAAAACCGGAACGTGTATCCATTGTATCATATAA
>NW_007481947.1:0-297 GCF_000475195.1 Diaphorina citri
TTGCTTGAGTAATCGCATGAGAACTGTTTCCGATATATTTTCCGACTTGAATGGATCCACACCTGGGAAATAAAAGGATTTCCAATGAATATTTGTCACAGAAGAAGTTCCCAATAAAATTAACCTAAGAAGAATACTGATGAAGTATCACCGCTGTCCCAGAATGAACGCAGAAGAAAGTAGTAGTAATGGCTTATTGCGGATTGAGCGAAGTATTACAACCCTGAGCCGTGACTTCAGCATATCATCCAACAACAAAGTCACAGAGATCCCCCCCCCCTTCCCCTCCAAAAGTTT
>NW_007481948.1:0-297 GCF_000475195.1 Diaphorina citri
AAAAAAAAAAAAATCACTAAAATTTCTCCTCTCTGTTAGAGACCCTAGGATGCATGTAGCAGCGTTTCCTCTCTCGATGGCCAGACCAATCTTTTGAGCAAGAAAATGCTTGGTACGGGATTCTCCCGTGATATAGAACAATTTCTTGCCCAAATTGTCCAGCCAAACCTTCGAGTCATCAACGCTCAATGATCTCCTCGACAGTTTGAAATAAATGAATATTTTATTTGAATTTCAGATAAAAGTGCCAGTTTACAAGATGGACGATCCGGCAAAGACGCTGCTCTTCTGCAGTAT
>NW_007481949.1:0-297 GCF_000475195.1 Diaphorina citri
ACAGCATGCAGAAAAGAACCATCCATAAGGCAATGGATTGGACTATTGGACAGCATGCAGAAAAGAACCATCCATAAGGCAATGCTCCTTTTGGATTATTCTTTTCTGCTAAATGCTGTCTCATTGAGGGTCATGCGATTTGCAATCAAAATACCTACCTATAATATTATTTCGACTTTCAAATTTGAAATTTCCTGCACTATAATAGCCTCTCTCTCTCTCTTTTTCTTTCTCTCTCTCTCTCTCTCTCTCTCTCTCTCTCTCTCTCTCTCTCCATCTAGCAAAAAGCCATAAAGA
>NW_007481950.1:0-297 GCF_000475195.1 Diaphorina citri
GTGGCACTTGATTTATTTTGGGAGGGACGACTTGGCGGGGTCTTTTTTATGCCACGAAGTGGTATTTTTTGGGGGGATAAAAAGTTATACCACCAAACGAGCTAGCCAAAATTCCTTCCTTTCAGTTTTATGTTCTGACGAAACAACCGTGCATGGTAATAAAAAGTAATTTTTATATTGACTAGGCATAAAAAACAATTCTACAGGTGAGGGCAAAGATACATTTGAATTCGTTAGATTTTAACGAACCTATGACTATAGTTGACTAGATATTTCGATGGTAGATACAGAATCCGA
>NW_007481951.1:0-297 GCF_000475195.1 Diaphorina citri
AACTTGAATACTTGAATTATCTTCAATCGCAAATCTCTTTAATATGCCAAACTTGGATTCAATCTCTTTCAATAGTTCTACTATCTTTAATCTTAACTCATCTGAATTTAATCTAAAGATGCACCTACGAGTGACTACTCTCTGTACCGTAGCATATGGTTTGCATTCATTCTTGGGTTTACCAACTCAAGATTGAGATTTTCATTTGAACAAAACATGGAAATTTCACAAAATTACTATCCAATTTATGGGCATAGTTCTTTCTTCTTTGAATAGGTATATGATAAAATCATTCAA
>NW_007481952.1:0-297 GCF_000475195.1 Diaphorina citri
TTTGGTAAACGTTTTTGAGTTGATGAACAGAATGCAGAAGTCACATAATAAGGGTTTGGTAAAAGTTTTTGAAGAACTGAGTGGATGGGCGGAATACAGATGTCAGAGAGTAAGGATAAGTTCAGGAGGTTTCTTGTGATGATAGAACAGGTGATGAAGGACAAGGTCTAGACCTAGACAAAAGGTTGGTTTGGAATATTATGAAAAGAGCTATGTACTGAGGTCTATAAATCAACAGTACAAATAATACTATTGATTTTTCACATCAGACATTGAAGATTACTCTCAATATCCAAC
>NW_007481953.1:0-297 GCF_000475195.1 Diaphorina citri
GCTGTCAGTAATAGACAGGGCTGAGGATTCAGGTTTTGTCAAGGGGGTTCCATAAATACTCTGTGTGTGAGCTATGGTAGAGAACTTGAGAAATAGAAAGAAAACAATTTTATTTGGGGAAAAGTGGAGACAGTAAAATTTTAGAGATATACAAGCAAAACATCGTAGTCTGGCTGAGGGACTATAAACAGAGAGTAGATCAGCGTCTTGCTAGGGGACTATAAACAGTGAGCAGACTAGCACAAATTTTCCTTATGCTATAACAATAGCAAAGGTTGAGTGCGAAGGGCATACACT
>NW_007481954.1:0-297 GCF_000475195.1 Diaphorina citri
TTTACAGTTAAAAGGACTTCCTTTTTCTTTTTTCAAATTTGACCATGTTAGGTTTTTATCCTGAAATCTTTGTAATATTTGAGTCTTTGGAGTGCTTGGAGCAGCTTTTTTTCAAGAAGTCTATATTAAACTGTAAGGACACTTTCCTTACTAGAATTTCTAACAGCTTCAGAAATTGCCCTTACAAGGTCAAGCAGGATTTTTTGAAAAAGTTCAAGAGGACTAATGAAAGAAAAAGTTCCAAATCTTCTAAGTAAAGTTCTGCTTTTCCTCTCAGCAAACACCTGCCCAAAAACG
>NW_007481955.1:0-297 GCF_000475195.1 Diaphorina citri
A
Source organism: Diaphorina citri (assembly GCF_000475195.1). Classification (NCBI taxonomy): domain Eukaryota; kingdom Metazoa; phylum Arthropoda; class Insecta; order Hemiptera; family Psyllidae; genus Diaphorina; species Diaphorina citri. Next base: position 2 of record NW_007481955.1, read on the forward strand.
AGAATACCAGACCCAGAAATACCACCAACACAAGAAGTTCCTCACATTCTAGTCGAGGAAGTAGAGAAAGCGACAAAACAAATGCAACTAGGAAAGTCACCTGGAATAGACAAAATAACAGTTGAAGAGATAAAACTTGGGGGGGAAACATTACACAAAGCAATCGCTGAAAGAATCACTTGGTACCTCAATAAAAGCGAAATACCCTCAGCTTGGCGAACATCAAAGACTGTCCTAATACCAAAGAAAGGAAATAAAGACGACATCAAGAATTATAGACCTATCTGTTTACTCTC
>NW_007481956.1:0-297 GCF_000475195.1 Diaphorina citri
GTATATTCAAGTTGGTATAAAAGTTAGAAGACAAATTAACATTAAACAATAGCCCGTCCACTATACCTTTTGTTATTATTATCGTAATAATAAAGGACGGGCTAAAAAGAAGTGATAACAAATAAACAGTGACTAATGAGACTATCTATCCACAGCTATCTGACGAAAAATGAAAGAAAGGAAAGGAAGAAATAACGTATCCACAATCCACAAGTTCTCAGCACATTTATGCAGAAATCTTACCAAAAACCTTCCTGGTTCAAATTTATTTTCCTCGAAATGATTTGTTAATACACA
>NW_007481957.1:0-297 GCF_000475195.1 Diaphorina citri
CATTGAGGAAGCAGTAAACTTTCAGAATTCAGACCATGAGGGTAGATATGCTGTCGTGTTATTTGTTTTAGAATTAAATATAAGCTCGACCGATTTGAATGACAGTTCAATAAAATGAACACACTAGATTCAATATAACGAACACTGCAAGTTCAATATAACGAACACTACATGTTCAATATAACGAACACTACATGTTCAATATAACGAACACTACATGTTCAATATAACGAACACAGCAAGTTCAATCTAACTAACACTGCAAGATATAACGAACACTGCAAGTTCAATACAACG
>NW_007481958.1:0-297 GCF_000475195.1 Diaphorina citri
TAAACAATCAAAAAATAGCTAATGTGACTAGCCATTTCTCAATATTTTGACGTCACAGCAACTATTATAATGATATTAATGACCAATCAATGGTTTTCTTCTTTAATATTAGCTCATAACTTTTCCAAAGTTCTTTCTGGAACAAGGGCTTGGTCAAGAGTATTATCAAGACTTCCATTGAAGTTGTACCTAGTTAACCTAGTGAGTATTTCAAATTCAATCACAAGTAAACAATAATCATACAATACACGAGTCGGCACTCACGTAATTTCCGTGAAATCGCTTAATTCCTATTAA
>NW_007481959.1:0-297 GCF_000475195.1 Diaphorina citri
AGGTCAGGGGTTCGAACAGTTTATTAGTGCTAGGTCAGGGGTTCGAACAGTTTATTAGTGCTAGGTCAGGGGTTCGAATCCCGTCCGGAGTGAACTTTATCCCAAGCAGATGAGGTGCATGTTGTGTTATCTTATTCTAACTTACCATGAAGGATTGCTGTTGTTGTTGTTTTAGCGGCTTTAGCTTTCGCCGAAGGCAAGCAGGATGAAGAAAAGATATCTTTTTGTATCTGCTATACATCGGGGTGATGGTCTCTAGCTCTAGCCATGTTAAATTGGCTGGCTCGTCCTGAACCG
>NW_007481960.1:0-297 GCF_000475195.1 Diaphorina citri
CTTTGTCCATCGATGTTTATACTTTCTTGCTAATCTCTTTAAACTTAGTCTTAAGTGTGAACACAAGGTGCGTCATACTCGTATACCTACTTGCAGATAGATATTTATATTACCGGTAGGTATGTACCTACACCAACAAAGCCCCTAAAGGTAGGTACAGTAGTTAATTTTGTAAGGTAGATAGGTATAATCCTAACAAATGAAGTGCGATCCTACAAGGTTTGGCAAATTAAAAGAAAAAAGAAGCTTTTAGGTAAGAATATTTTTACATTTAAGATCACTTGATGTGGACGAAAG
>NW_007481961.1:0-297 GCF_000475195.1 Diaphorina citri
GGACTTAAACATAGGTGAAACATAAACTATAAATCTATTAAAAAGTCATTCCAAACCATTAAAACTATAACGGTTGTTGATGTGTTCCTTTATGACTTAATTACCATCTGGAGACTGAACACTAAAGTGAAGAAACACATAATGGAATTAACGTTAAGCCTAAACTAGAGCTTAGTGGGCCTGTTATGTAGGCACTAAGCATGTTATGTAGGTACTGATGTACTAAGAATCTAATATTGCACACTAAACAGTGCTGGATAACGTTTTAAATCTGTCAAGAGAGAGAAAATAATAATA
>NW_007481962.1:0-297 GCF_000475195.1 Diaphorina citri
CAAAATATCTCGAGAACGGTAAGAGCTAGCGACTTGAAATTTGGTATGTAGCTGTCAAATGTGACAAGGATGCGACACTAAACTTTTGGTTAAGATCGGTGCATTGGTTGGCGGCATTTTACCGCTTTTTGGCGGTTTTTGGTCTAGTTTATCAATATCTCGGGAACGGTATGAGTTAGAGACTTGAAATTTGGTATGTATGTAGTTCACAAATCTGAAAAGGATGCAACAGAAAACGTTTAGTTAAGATAGATGCTGCGCTTGGCGGTATTTTGACCGCTTTTGGACGGATTTCGA
>NW_007481963.1:0-297 GCF_000475195.1 Diaphorina citri
AAATCTCTAATTTTTCTATTGTCATTTTTTTCTGGCAGCAATTTTTCTTCTCCGACGCTGGTGACTTTTCCTCTTCTTATGGAAAATATGGGAAAAAATATTTTATTTTTCAACATTTCCAAGCTTTTCGCTATGTGTATAGTATATGAAAAGCTCCACAAATTTATCTTATTTTTATTTCTTTCTTTTTTTTTCTCCGAGAGCACTCTTTCTCTCCCACCGTTAAACTTATCTGAGTGTAAGAAATGTCACCCAGAAGGAAAATTTGTTCCATTTTGACTTGTTAAATAAAAAAAG
>NW_007481964.1:0-297 GCF_000475195.1 Diaphorina citri
TCGGTTAGAAAGTATTTTAGGGCATATGTTCATAGAGTAAAAAAGACTTGTATTGACCTCCCGGATCTATGGTTTGAATATTCTAAAAAAAAAAATTCCGACCACCCTGTATATTACATAGCTATTCATTTTCCTCACGAGGCTGAGTGGGCCCCGCAACAGCCAGTCATGGAATCAATCATTTTCATTAAACAAACTTTTTGACCCCGCCGGGAATCGAACCCGGGTTTCCCGCGTGCAAGGCGAGTGCAGTGACCACTACGCCATGGGAGCTGACCTTTTCAAAAATTGAGTAAC
>NW_007481965.1:0-297 GCF_000475195.1 Diaphorina citri
AGTGTTAGGTTAGGGTTAGGTTAAACGTACAAATGAGCAGTGACCAGTGTTAGGTTAGGGTTAGGTTAAACGCACAAAAGAGCAGTGACCAGTGTTATTGTAGAGTTAGGTTGAACGCAAAAAGGAACTTTCACAAATGAGCAGTGACCAGTGTTAGATTAGGGTTAGGTTAAACGCACAAATGAGCAGTGACCAGTGTTAGGTTAGGGTTAGGTTAAGCGCACAAATGAGCAGTGACCAGTGTTAGGTTACGGTTAGGTTAAACGCACAAATGAGCAGTGACCAGTGTTAGGTTAG
>NW_007481966.1:0-297 GCF_000475195.1 Diaphorina citri
AAGGTTTGACATATGTTTGTTCAGAGGCACCACATCAAGTAGCAAGGAAAGGAAGGGTGTTATCTTTGGACACACCTATAGATTAGGAGGGCTCCAAATACAATGTAAACTATCAATTGAATATGGTCCTATGACGATAATCACATGCTAGTTAGGAAAAAAAATCTAGCCTAAATAATAAATAGGTAAAATCTAGAGAGAAAAAATAGTTAGCCAGCCTAGTTAGCTTAGTTGGTAGTGCGTTTGCCTTGTAAGCGCTAGGCCACGGGTTCGATTCCCGCCCGGGGCGGATTTTAT
>NW_007481967.1:0-297 GCF_000475195.1 Diaphorina citri
TAAAACATAATTCTCAATAGATTTAAATGCATTGCAATAATTTTATGTGAATACTTTTTAAATAAATGGTTTTTTTTTTGCAGTGTCGGAGTTCCGAACGGTGTAGAAATAATCGTCCCGGGTAACAAGTATTTCACATGAATGTTTTCTCAAATGTACCATTGTTCGAATTTCTTTTTATTTTACCATCTTATTTAATATTTTTTGGTTTTAAATCATAAAATAGTGGTGAGTAATTAATGAATAATTGGTATCTACTTAGGTACTTTGTTTAATTCTTAGATTAAAAATGGCAAA
>NW_007481968.1:0-297 GCF_000475195.1 Diaphorina citri
CAGACCTCTACGTCTGATTGGAGCTATTGTAATCTGAAAGTTGGTAAAGTTCGCTGACATGGGATTGATTCGGAAATCGAAACTGATTTTTGATCGTACAATACTACCTACCTCCTATGCATCTATGCTTATGCAGTCTATGCCTAAGAGCAACTGTGGAAAATCCCGTTAAGTTGGGTGTTGGATGCCATTAATAATTTTGTAAAGCCATTGCTCATGGCTCAGTAAAGCCATTAATAATTTTGAGGAAACCAGTCGGCTCAACAGCTGAAAATGTCGGAAATTTTTCGGTGTTTT
>NW_007481969.1:0-297 GCF_000475195.1 Diaphorina citri
GATGAGGGGGGAATAAGGAAACAAGTTGGGAACCAAGGTGAGAAAGAGAAATTTAGGAGTAGTAGAACTGGTAGTGGTTGGGGGAGAGAAATAGGAGGGACACAAGATAGGATAGGGAGAAAGGAGGGGGAGGAAGGAGAGAAGGGTGAACACTGGTAGTACACTTGAGGACCAACCTCAGTTAGTGCGGTGGACTTCAGATATGAAGGGTGGTGGTTCGAGTTCAAATTAAGTCATGAAATCTAGCGGAGTTTATCAGGGAATATTTCTTACAATCATTCACGAGCCCAAATACAC
>NW_007481970.1:0-297 GCF_000475195.1 Diaphorina citri
AATGGTGTTTTTATGAACAAAAAAGAAAAAGAGAGGAGAATAAAAGAAAGGGGGTAAGACTTGTAAAAAAGGGTTTAAAGAAGTAGAAAAAGATTTAATATGAGAAACGAGTGGAGAAAGCGAAAAAAAAGAGAGAGAGAGAGAGGGAGAGAGAGAGCAGAATGGAATGTGAGCTTATGATAAAGCACGAGACAGAAAAGAGAGGTATTTATTTTAGACGAGAGATTAGTAAGAGAAAACATAAAGAAAGAAAAAAGAAAGAAAGAGAGGGAGGAGGAGGAGGAGGAGGAGGAGAGA
>NW_007481971.1:0-297 GCF_000475195.1 Diaphorina citri
TAGGTACGACATTTTCGACGTGTGTTTCATATTGAAAGATAAGAATCGAAGAGAGGACAGGATAGGCGAAAGCCAGCCGTTCCGAGAACGAACCGTATTTGCTTAAGATAAAGTTCGCCCCGGGAGGGAATCGAACCCGCGGCGTAGCGCTTACTACCAACCAAGTTAACTAGGCAGGCTATAATAATATTCCTTAATCCAATTAGATTAAGGGGCATAATAATTAGTGGTAATCTACCTTTCGAGTCAAAGAAGAATGAAACGCATCAGGTGGGTGGGAGGGGGATTCCTTTTTGG
>NW_007481972.1:0-297 GCF_000475195.1 Diaphorina citri
AGGAGGGAGAGAGCGAGAGAGGGAGAAAAAGGTAGAGAACGAGAGTAAAAAGAATAGAAGGAAACGCAGGAGTAAAAAGAAAGAAAAACGGAATAAAAGAGAAGAGGAAAAAGAGAGAAGGGAAAGCAGGAGTGAAATGAAAGAAGAAAAAGAAAACAGGAGAAAAGCGAAGAGGGGGAGAGAAAGTGAAGGAGACAAAAAGAAAAAAAAAAGAGAGAGAGAGAGAGAGAAAGAATTCGAAAAAAAAGAAAGACAATACACAGAGAGAAAAAAAGATCCAGAGGAGTGAGGGAAAGA
>NW_007481973.1:0-297 GCF_000475195.1 Diaphorina citri
CTTCATTTCACTATGCGGATTTCTCAAAACTTCAAACAAGATTCTTCAGAGCTTCAAAAAGGGTTCTCTCTCTCTCTCTCTCTCTCTCTCTCTCCCCCTCCCTCCCTCCATATTCTGGGTCAGTCTCTCTCTATGTTTTCTTTTCTCTCTTTCCCCTTCTCCCCACTATCTTCGTCTGGCTCTTTCTCCTCCTCTCTCCTTTCCGCTTACTTTGTCTCCCTATTTCTCTCGTCCTCCCTCTCTCCTTCTAAGTCTCTCTCTCTCTCTCTCCCTCCCTCCCTCCCTCTCCCTCCCCCT
>NW_007481974.1:0-297 GCF_000475195.1 Diaphorina citri
TGATGAAAAACCCCATGGGAACAAGTGCACTCACAGAGGGTGCACTCAGACAGAAAGATAAAGTGCTACAGGGGCTAGAGAGAAGAAACTTTGAGCCTCAGGAGGCACCCAGTCGTAATTTTCCTATTGATAACATAAACTGAAGCATAAAGTAAAGATAAAATAAAGCCTTTGACTGGTTAGACTTGTACATGATAATCATAAAATGAATCTTAATCTTATATTAGCCAGCCTAGTTAGCTTAGTTGGTAGTGCGTCTGCCTTGTAAGCGCTAGGCCGCGGGTTCGATTCCCGCCC
>NW_007481975.1:0-297 GCF_000475195.1 Diaphorina citri
ATCGATAAACTTGCAGGCTTAACTTGAATGATGACTTTATACCAGTTGAATTTGTGCTCATTGGAATACAACACAGGCTCAGGGGCAGTACCTACAGCATCCACACCAGGCCTCGCAGTATCAGGCGGTTTCCCGCCTGTACCCTCCTCCATCGTAGTATCGAGCCTAGAGACTCAATACATTTCACGACAGCAGAGTCGAGAAAATTTACAAGTTATTAAATTTGGGAAAAAAGTGAGTGGCCAAAATGCCGAAATCAATCGATAGGGGTTTGTGGCAATGAGGTTTGAATAAAAA
>NW_007481976.1:0-297 GCF_000475195.1 Diaphorina citri
TATTTTGTTGTAAGTGCATACTCTGTGTCGGTGTGAAAGACGTATGTGGCACGTAATTTTCTCTGTATTTGAGTAGCTAGGAGCACTACAGACTACAGGGTGTTCAAAATTTGTTTCGCTTCTCACGGTCACTGAACAGAGTCAAATTAAGAATATTTTTTGCAAAGGGCTTGATTGAACTTAACGTCACTCTAACAGCTAAGGTCTTAGTGATGGGGATTCTACCCTCCATTCGAGGGCTACTCGCCTACTCACATTAGAAGTCCTCGTGACATTAATCTCATCTCACCCAACCTG
>NW_007481977.1:0-297 GCF_000475195.1 Diaphorina citri
TTCAAAACCAGACGTGTAGGAGCAGGGTTTTCTTTTGACTTCGAAATGCAAGTGACTAGTAAAATAGAATTTGAATTAATATTTGTTTTTGAAAAATTATTTAGAATTAAAAACATCTCCCAGGCTAAATTTAGCCTTTCTGTACCTGGTTCTTCTTCTTAATTGGTTTATTAACAATAGAATAAAATAGAGTAGAAGGAACAAAAGAATAGGATTAAATAACATATACCTAATTATTTATTAATAGAATAGAATATACCTTAGATTTGGAAAAGTTATCAAAATTTCAATAGCCTA
>NW_007481978.1:0-297 GCF_000475195.1 Diaphorina citri
GGTGGACCAGAGTTTCCAAAAACATTGAGCAGCGCGTTGAAGAAGACGCCAACGAGAAAGCCTATTGAGAGGAGTCTCAGAAATATCTTCTTCAGGAGCGTGAAGAAGGGAAGTTCCTATAAGGAAATGCCCTGGACTCAAATAGTCTACGTTATCAGAAGGATCTGGGGATAAGTCAATGAGTGGCCTAGAATTAAGTATGGCTTCAATTTTACATAAAAGAGTTGTAAATTCTTCAAACGTAAGAAGTTGAGCACCAATCACACGTCGTAGGTGATGTTTTGCAGACTTAATGCC
>NW_007481979.1:0-297 GCF_000475195.1 Diaphorina citri
AAATAATAATAATAATTAATTGATCTTAAACAATGAACTTAATAGACAAAAGAAATAAATAAACGGAACGAAGTTGAAAAAATAAATAAAAAGAAACATAAACAAATAAACATTAGTAATAGAAGCAAAGAACAAGAAATACAGAAGGAAAATGTAGATGATTGAAAATGGGAGAAGAGAGAGAGAGAGAGAGAAAGAAGACGCAAAAAGAGAGACGGAAGAGAAAGAAATATGGAACAAAGAGCAGGGTACTCAGGGGAGACCTTATTTGAGTTCTAATTGGTCAAATGCACATTC
>NW_007481980.1:0-297 GCF_000475195.1 Diaphorina citri
ACCTATGTCAGATGAGATCTTTGGATACAGATGAGTATTGGAATGTCAGTGCAAGAGACGTTGTGTTTATGCCTCCTATTGTCTCCACTGTTGGGAACATTGTATACCTCGTGTCTCGTGTACCTTCCTATGGGAAGTGAAAAATATACCGTCTACGCCTCTGAAATATCATATGGATACTTCTTGACGAGACATTTTCTACATTGCTGTGGGTCTAACATTTAATGATCAACGTACTCCACTAGACTTCTCACATAGGTGAATTCAACCTCCCTCCGTTCATGTACATACTACGCT
>NW_007481981.1:0-297 GCF_000475195.1 Diaphorina citri
TGGTGTGAACATCACACGACTTTCCTCATCCTATTGAATGATGCTTATTTTGGGTGTTCTTGATCTTATAGCCAAACTATTTCAACCAAACGATCTTTTGAGTTGCACCCTTGTCACATTTGTAAACTACATACCAAATTTCAAGTCTCTAGCTCATACCGTTAAATTACACGGAAAACCGCCAAAAAGCGGTAAAATACCGCCAACCGTTGCACCGATATCTTAACCAAAAGTTTCGTGTCGCATCCTTGTCACATTTGACATGTACATACCAAATTTCAAGTCTCTAGCTCTTAC
>NW_007481982.1:0-297 GCF_000475195.1 Diaphorina citri
TTTCCAAACAACAACAAAAATATGTTGCATGTGCCCTTGGTATCTGTCCCAATAAAATTTAATGATGTCATTTTCCTACCTATGTATTTACTTAAAGTACCTACTTACTTACCTTTTGATTGGCTGATTGCTTAGGTACCTAAGTAGGTACCTATATCAGTTTTTTGAACAAACTTTCTACAGTTGGATGTTGGAAAGCATACTAAATTTTCTTTTTGCTTGCCAGCCTAGTTAGCTTAGTTGGTAGTTCGTCTGCCTTGTAAGCGCTAGGCCGCGGGTTCGATTCCCGCCCGGGGC
>NW_007481983.1:0-297 GCF_000475195.1 Diaphorina citri
GTAACAACAAGGAAACTTTCCTTTTGTCATCTTCAGACTCGAGATTTGTGGCTCTCAGGAAAATTTTGTACTGCAATACCCACGAGTTCCATTCTACCTGGAGGTTAGAGGCAGTGAGATTTAACTTTGGTAATGACGTGTTATAGGTTTTTACCGGCTTTGTCTCAGACATTGCTCTTGTGAATGACTAGTTTTCACGATGGACTTTTGACTGGGCTGGGCTGACTTGGGCGGAATTTTTACCACGTTTCAGAATGACTGGGCTTGACATTGAAAGTTTGACTAAAAAACGACGAT
>NW_007481984.1:0-297 GCF_000475195.1 Diaphorina citri
GTTTTATCATAATATTAAGTATGTTTTTTTTAAACATAAACATTATTCTTAATGTTATTATCATATGATTGTAGAGGCGTTGTGAGATTTTCAATAGGGGAAGCTATAAACCAATATATCGTATGATGATCTGTTGGTGGTATCAGAATCCAGGTTGAATCTCTACTAATTTCGGTAAGTGGTAAGTAGGGGGTTGAGGGAAAAATTCCGTAAAAAGGAAGGAATTTTTGAGGTTTGATAGAGGGAACTGTAACTGCTGCGGTCTTACTGTCCCGAAAGCAACGAGGGGAGACAGGA
>NW_007481985.1:0-297 GCF_000475195.1 Diaphorina citri
TATTCTTTGAGATTAATTTAATCTACAACAAGTCACAAACTTTAATATAAAGTTGATTTATAAATAATATTCCACCTATATTATACAACACGATCTTGTTACATAGTTGAGAATGCTATCTTGGAAGTTGTGAGCATATCAGTCAATGCGAAAGGCTTGTAAAACCAAGCTTAATTTTTTGTAAATTCCTTTTACAACTATACAAGAGTATTGTTCCCAATGAAAAGAATTGATATATGTAGGTAAAAATTTAAATGTACCTAGCTATAATTCTCAATTGATTGATATAAATTAGTA
>NW_007481986.1:0-297 GCF_000475195.1 Diaphorina citri
ATGGTTTTTTCATCACCTGAAATTAAAGAGAGGAAGACAGGATAGAAATCCAGATAAAGTTGGCTCTGGGTGGGAATCAAATCCACCAACTAGTGTTCACAAAACAGGCATGCTGCCTTCTAAGCTAACTAGGTTGAGTCACACTTACCTTAGAGTGTTTTCACTTACTTTTTGAGATATGAGCTGGCTTCCCACACAATATGGTCTTTCTTGGCAACAGCAAATATTCCCTTCTCTTTGTAGGTTGTGTAGAGTGTGAGGATCCCCATCATGAGGAAATAGGTGGTCACACACATG
>NW_007481987.1:0-297 GCF_000475195.1 Diaphorina citri
AAGATGATGTGTGGCGTCCGATAATTCATCCTTGGCTGAGCTGAGAGTTTTGCGGAGTTCCGTGTTCTCCCTCTCGATAACCTGGGTCGTAAGAATTTAATAATGAGTATAAACAGATAAACACATAGAATAAAAATAAAATAGACTCAGCTTATACGCCAGAATTAGACAGAAAAGTTCCGTTAAGCCCGTAGTCTATATACTTGGAATAGACATAAATATGTAGGTTTGATGACATTGATTGACGAACTAATTTGTTGGATTAATTAATTTGCCTTAGAAATTAATAATGAATCC
>NW_007481988.1:0-297 GCF_000475195.1 Diaphorina citri
TTCTTGCCCTTGGGATCAATTTAATTTAAAGAAACCATTTACTGATTAAAATTTATAATTTCGTAACATATCACATCACCGAGCCCGCAAAAGGAAACTATTCTCTTCTTTGAGAAAGGTTTTTACAAAAATTTCCAAAATGACCAAATTGAATCGATGAAATTTTTATGGCGCTTCTGAGAATCGAACCTCCGTCTCCTGAATTACGAATCCCACGTGCTATCTCTGAGCTACTGAAACGCGTTGGACAGTAGAACAAGACACCTGAAGAATCAAACACACATGTAAAAGGTATGT
>NW_007481989.1:0-297 GCF_000475195.1 Diaphorina citri
TTTCCTTGCCTCAAATTTGGTTCTAGAATTTCTAGATCCTTACTACATATCTAGAAACATCAGTAACATCAGTTCTAAACCTTACTACATAGTGCCTATCCAGAATCATCTCAGTCTTTATTATTTCTAAACCTTACTAGTACCATAGGCTTGAGCTAGTACCATAAGCTTGAGCTAGTACCTTGAGCTTACTTGTTCAATGTTCATCTATGCTGGTATTGTTGATATCAAGTGTTCTGCAGCCAGGATGCCAGTATCTTGCTGGAATGCCAATGTAGTGCCAAAGTAGGAGAACTC
>NW_007481990.1:0-297 GCF_000475195.1 Diaphorina citri
TTTTTTTTTTTTTTTTTTTTCCAATATACCTTTATCTGGTAACAGTTAAACAACTCCGCGATGGAAAGTTCGTTTGTTTTCAACAACAGTTTTTCTTTTGAAAATGCTTGTTTATTTAGTTTTACAAAGGACTATCAAATTTAACAATAATAAAGCACAAGGTGAAAGAAGACAGAAACCTAGAGGAAAACTATCAGTAGTGATGTGAATTTATGAAATAGTACAACTAATTTTATGAGAGGTTGAAGATGGATCCTTTTGTATAAGAATGTACAAAATGCAAGTGATTATTTTAAT
>NW_007481991.1:0-297 GCF_000475195.1 Diaphorina citri
ATTATTACAATAGTAATAAAAAGGTATAAGGGACGGACTATTGTATTCGCTTCGGTGTCGTCTGTCTGTCTGTCTATCACTCTGTCAGTCTGTCTGTCTGTCCCCATAGAAGGACTTATCCTGGTCGACCTACATATATATCAAATTAAAGGTCTTCTTACCAGGAACACGAAAATGGTGGTTCAAATTTTGTCCAGAGAACCAGAAAACCAAAAAAAAAAAAAAAAATGGTTTTTGGGGGGATTTTTTTCACATTTTCTCACACAAATGAGCTCTGATCTTGAAATTTGTCGCGAC
>NW_007481992.1:0-297 GCF_000475195.1 Diaphorina citri
TAATCCACAATATCAAGATTTTGGACCTTTTACTTAAACCACTGAAAATTCCAATGGGAGATAAGTACCTACCCTTGTCTTATTGGTTTTTAATTGCACAATATTACCTAGACCTAGGTACGCTAATGGGCAATTTGTAATCATCTTTCTCATTAGACACTATTAAGATTAGAACTAATTGATACTTTAACATCAGCCATTTGCCAAATTAACGATTGCACAGGGTTATTTGCAGATACTTCTCAAAAACACTTAATTTCAAGTGTGCACTTCCTAAAAATTAAAATAATAGATACG
>NW_007481993.1:0-297 GCF_000475195.1 Diaphorina citri
TCAAGTTACAGTAGAACCTCGATTATTTCATATCCTAAAATTGGGTTTTTCTTATGACGAAGAAAACGATGTCAAAGAGATGTTTTTTGTTTGTTTCTTAATTTGTTTTGTTTAATTTCAAAATAACAGGGTATTTATTCCCTATTTTGTATCTAAATTTTGCCCTCTTTTCATTGTTTTATACGGAACTTCAATTATTTCAACTTTTATACAGAACCTCATTTTTATTACTTTCCTTATCCTATAGGAAGGAAAGTAATGTAATCGGGTCAAAATTTCGATGGTCAGTTTTTAGTG
>NW_007481994.1:0-297 GCF_000475195.1 Diaphorina citri
TTTGCTCGTGGTATTCGCGGTTGGCTCGCGGTATCTGCGGTTGTTCGCGGTATCTGCGGTTGTTCGCGGTATTCGCGGATTGTTCGCGGTATTCGCGGATTGTTCGCTGTATCCATGATTTGTTCGCGGTATTCGCGTTTTGTTCGCGGTATCCGCGGTTTGTTCGCGGTATTCGCGTTTTGTTCGCGGTATCCGCGGTTTGTTCGCGATATTCGCAGTTTTGATCTCAGGCAAACGCAGATTTTTTTCAGCTCTTTTTTTACCGCAAATAATTGATGAAACCAAAATTTTCGCCTG
>NW_007481995.1:0-297 GCF_000475195.1 Diaphorina citri
GTTTCAGGGATTTCAAGAAGATCTGGAAAAAGCAGAGGCCAAGCGAATCACAATCTTGAGTAACATGGCCGATAGAATTTTGACCAAGTTCTGTGAGAATTATGAAATCTGGAACACAGCCGTGTATTGTGTGGGGTATATGGACTTCCTTGGATCTCTGGTTGAATATTGCGCCAAGGAAAGAGGTAAAATTTTATTCTCCCATTTATTTGTTTTTAAGTTGTTTAACGTCTTCTTTCTTTAACGTTTGTACTGTTGAATACATAATAGCCCACCTCTGTGGCCGAGTGGTCAAGA
>NW_007481996.1:0-297 GCF_000475195.1 Diaphorina citri
TTTTTTCTTTTTTGGGAAAAGTTTCTTTTCTTTTACATACATAGAGTAAACATATCTCAAGATCAGTATAAAAATATAAAATAATCTTATAAACAAAACAAAATTTACAAAAGGATATTTTTGAAATAATATAATTAATTAAGGGAACACATAAAATATATGAATGAACGACAGAAGAGTTGAATAAGCATTAATGTTAAGACCAAGATAATCTTGAGTAAAAATTTCGGTCTCTGATACCTTACCAGACACAACAACCAAATTTAAGTTCAAACATACACTTCAAATATTTACTTA
>NW_007481997.1:0-297 GCF_000475195.1 Diaphorina citri
GAAAATTTAATGCGCTTGTTGAAGATTTTCGCCAAATTTCTACAAAATCGGTCAAACCATTCGAGAGTTAGTGGAAACGAACAAAAAATGTGAAAAAAAATCGTCAAGTTGTTCAACAATTTCCAGTTGTCTCCTTTCGTTGTTCAACAGAATCTAGACATTCTAGACGAACTAGACATTACTTTAAGTTCTTTGTTCTGATTGAATTTAAATCTTTCTCTCAATTGACAATTCTCATGATTTTCAAATATTTACTCATATGAAAGAAGAAAAAATTAAAAAAATTACACCGCAAAA
>NW_007481998.1:0-297 GCF_000475195.1 Diaphorina citri
ATAATTCTTGCAAAAACATTTCTGGATTGTTGAGAAACAATGTTTCTGAAGAAAATGTTGATGATGGCACAAGACAAGACTAGAAAACTGCCACGCATGGCCCGGTACTTAGTCATAGCGTAAATACATTTTTAGCATTACCTGCATTACCCACTTGACATACTTGTGTTGCAATGGTGTTGCATAGGGGTTGACTCATCAGAATCAGAAATTGAGAATTTCGTTGACACTCAGACTAAAGTTATTTCCACGTGTATGCCACTTTGTTTTCCACAGATTTTGATCTGATTGATCCAT
>NW_007481999.1:0-297 GCF_000475195.1 Diaphorina citri
TAAAAAAAAAAAAAAAAAAAAATCTGGTGTGAACATCACACGACTTTCCTTATCCTATTGAATGATGCTAATTTGAGCATTATTTTACCCTAACTTTTACCATATCTCTAACTCTAACCGTTTAGTCGGTATAGCTGAAAACGCCAAAAAAAGGTCGAAATTCGTCCAAAAGCGGTCAAAATACCGCCAAGCGCAGCAAACCAGCTCAACCAAACGTTGTGTGTTGCATCCTTGTCACATTTGTGAACTAGGTACATACCAAATTTCAAGTCTCTAGCTTATACCGTTCCCGAGATA
>NW_007482000.1:0-297 GCF_000475195.1 Diaphorina citri
GCGAGCCATCCATCAGGAACCTCCATGTCTATGTTTTAAAACTTTCAAAGCAGACGACTTCAATCTCCTTGAGGTCAAAACTGAAGTACCCTCGTCGGTCCATTGTCATTTTATCTCATTGAAAATCTACGTACATCTTGGTCCTTCGGGCCGGATGCTACTCTGACTCGATACCATTGGTTTATACGAGTAGGTTATTTAAAAAGGTTTTTTTTACTCCCTTTTTTGTGCAATGAAGCGAGTTTTTAAAATCCCGGAGATTCAATCGAAACTAATTTTGCTTATTACTTATTCCAA
>NW_007482001.1:0-297 GCF_000475195.1 Diaphorina citri
AAACGCACATCACTACGCATGGGGAAGCAGCAACATCAACAATAGAGGTGAGTGTCTACTTAACTTTATATGTAATTACAACCTAGTTATTTTAAATGTAGGTAAAAAACCAACTTTTGTAACTAGGAACAGATCAACAGATCAGAGGTGCTGGATATAACCGTAGCATCTCAGGGAATGATGAGAATCATTCATAACTGGAATGTACCTGATGAAATGATCTGATCATCGGTACATCTTCTTCAGTATAAAGAATGACCCTGGCCCACCCACATCATATCGTAATCCCAGGAAAAC
>NW_007482002.1:0-297 GCF_000475195.1 Diaphorina citri
TTATCACATAGGAGTATCTGGGGGAGAGAAAACAAGAAGGATGTTAAATAGTGTTACCCGTCACTAAAGACTTTGACAGTTATACAGTGATGGCAAACCTTTATGAGGAAATGGCAGGTTCAAATTATCACATCGAAGTATCTGGAGGAGAGAGAAAAAAAAGGACATTAAAAAGTAACCCGATAAAATTGCTAGATAAAATTTTTGTACACTCCCTGGATCGAACTAGGAATCTGCTGTATGATAAAGATCCTGCCTATAAAGGAGAATCTAGATACTTTTGCATGTGATTATACC
>NW_007482003.1:0-297 GCF_000475195.1 Diaphorina citri
ACAACCTCAGTGGTTAGTGCAGTGGTTTATGAAGCTGGCAGTTGGTTATTTCAGACCATGTACCTAAGTCATGATATTTGGATGGATGGATAATTATTGGAGAATGATAATATTAGAACTTAATTTTGACTAGCATTCATACTCCCCCTCAGTGGGATTTTAGTCAGCCTCTCTCTTTTTGTACAGTAGGTACTTGAGGATAATTATTGGAGAATGATAATTAGAACTTAATTTTGACTAGCATTCATACTCCCCCTCAGTGGGATTTTAGTCAGCCTCTCTCTTTTTGTACAGTAG
>NW_007482004.1:0-297 GCF_000475195.1 Diaphorina citri
TAATTTATAAAACTTTACTTTGCATTCCGGATAAATAGGTACTATTGTTTATAGTTTATACCAAATGAAATAATATTAAATGTATAGTGAATGATACCTACTTACCTACCTAAGTTTTAACACTTTTTACCTGCAGAATTGCTTATTATTGTAAATGGTTATTTAAATATTGTTTAAATAAGGAAACTTTTGTTTAAATTTGCTTACTCTGTGTAAAACTACTCATTCTAGTCACTCATTGTTTTTCGTCTTACCTAAAGCAGAGTTAACACTTAACCGTTTACCTAGGTATATTTT
>NW_007482005.1:0-297 GCF_000475195.1 Diaphorina citri
ATGGCCATGAGATTGCCGCCGAAGAGACCTGCGCCCTGCGGTCTTTACCTGACGAAGTAAGTAGAATAGAATATACCTTGTTTATCCTGCCAGAATGAGACTGAAAAGTCCCTTTACCCTCGCAGTCTAAACAAGGTCTTACATATTTCATACACAGGTAGGTAGGGTTTACAAATCTTATATTATAAGAACGAGATCCATTCACATTTCACAGTTCAGATTTCATAGTTCACACACTGATCGCTCTATCTCTAGAACCACAACACCTAGAAAGCTGAAATTTGGTAGGAATATTCC
>NW_007482006.1:0-297 GCF_000475195.1 Diaphorina citri
TTCAGCTGGTCCATTAAAACATTCTCTTTTTCCCTAATTCACTTCACAATTAGATTTTTCAAACACTTTATAACTAAAGACGATTCTAAGACGAATTCTTATCTCATGTTTCAAAACTTTTAGCATCTTCATCAGGTCAAATTCATATTTTACACAGAGGGTCACGCCCACTCTTTTCGTATGTACGTAACTAATTTAATAAGTTCCTAGGTTCCTACTTACATCGAAAAAGAAGGCGTTTCAACGCTCGGTCAAAATGTGGTCAATATCCAGACTTTCGAGTATAATGATCATGTA
>NW_007482007.1:0-297 GCF_000475195.1 Diaphorina citri
TGTATTTGTCGGGATTCTTCAAGTTTGTCTCAGCCAGGATGTCACGTCTCAGAATGGATTTGCTGGCACCAGTGTCGATGAGAATGTTACAATCTCGTTGGTTCACCTTTCCACGAATAATCAGGCTGTCATGCATGCCACGCACACTATGGACATGGATGTTCTCTGGGCAACTTGACGGTTGAACTTGCCCACTCTCCACAGGGTTGACTGTGTCCGTCTCTTGTTTGCATTTCTCCTCCGCGTCGCTACGCCGCTCTACTGGTGACTGGGACTGGGACGGATTGACTATCTCCT
>NW_007482008.1:0-297 GCF_000475195.1 Diaphorina citri
GTTTCGTTTATGTTTTTAGTTTGATAACTATGCAGCTAATAGGGAGCGCGCAGCGCGACCGTATTTTTTATTATTTTTCACAAGTTCGGCCATGACTTTTCCACAAGTTTGGCCATGCCTCGGGATGAACTCTCTTCAAATTCAGCTCTCTTCAAATTCAGCTCTCTTCAAATTTGGCTCTCTTCAAATTCAGCTAGTATAAAATAAAATGATAGGTGAGAAAAATAATAATAATAATTATTAATAATAATAACAAAAAATATAATAATAACAAAAAATAATAATAACAAAAAATAA
>NW_007482009.1:0-297 GCF_000475195.1 Diaphorina citri
CCAGAAAGTAACCCATTGAAATGTTTGTAATTGAAATACGAGTGTTTTTTTTTGTCGACTCCGGGAATCGAACCCGAGACCTTCTGTACGCAATGAACAGGTGGTTAGTCACACTGTGTGTTTTTCTTGACGGGAATTGTCATTCAACGCACACAGAATCAATTGGTATTGGTATAAGTAGGGCCATCGGCTTTAATTAACGCCCTACGTCACTGCGACCTGGTTAGATAGATCTTTTGTGCCTCACACACAGAACCAAGAACCAAAATCCAAATCTAAGAAACACTCGAAAAAGAA
>NW_007482010.1:0-297 GCF_000475195.1 Diaphorina citri
TTTGAATCCTTCCAGGACTCGCCACTGGACGAGTGGACGAGGTTATAACACACGTTCCTTCTCATCCCTCTCCTCATGTCCAGAATATTTATCATGAAAGTAAACTCGAGAAAGAAGAAGAATAATATGAAAGAGAGATAGAGAAAGAGAAGGGGAGGGAAAGAGAGAGAAACTGACAGAGAAAGAAGGGGGATAGAGAGAAAAGGGGAGAGAGAAAGAGAGAGAAAGGGATAGAGATAGCTGGGAGGGAGAGGTAGAGAGAGAGGGAAAGAGGAAAAGGAAGAGGAAGAAAAGGAG
>NW_007482011.1:0-297 GCF_000475195.1 Diaphorina citri
CAGTACTGTATTGTATTGGGGTAGTAGCAGTGTATTACTGTAATGCTATAGCAGTGTATTATGTATTGGGGTAATAGCAGTGTATTACTGTTATGCTATAGCAGTGTATTAGGTATGGGGGTAATAGCAGTGTATTACTCTAATGCTATAGCAGTGTATTATGTATGGGGGTAATAGCAGTGTATTACTCTAATGCTATAGCAGTGTATTATGTATGGGGGTAATAGCAGTGTATTTCTGTAATGCTATAGCAGTGTATTATGTATTGGGGTAAAAGTAGTGTATTACTGTTATGCT
>NW_007482012.1:0-297 GCF_000475195.1 Diaphorina citri
TTTTTTTTTTTTTTTTTTTTTTTTTTTTTTTTATCAACTCAATAATACCTACCTATTTCAACTCTAGTATTCTAAAGATAAAAAAAAAGAGTTTGAGAGTTGGTACGTACCTAATATGTACTAGAGGATTAATATCAACTAATTTAGAGAATATAGACAAAATCAACCAGATACCTACTCCAGATGTGCAGTATAGTAGAAACTAGAAACAAAGAAGGTACCCCATGCAAAAGCTTACAATCAAGGCATCCAATAAAAAAAAACGGAAAGGCAACAAAGAACATCCATTTCAGGAGG
>NW_007482013.1:0-297 GCF_000475195.1 Diaphorina citri
AAGTGCAGTAAGTTTTTGAAACTAAAGTTATTTTCTAATTTTCAATTTTAACGTCGTTTATTAAATAAGGGTAATATTGGTTTTTTCTTCTTTTTTTATCTTCTTAAGGTTTTTGCACACGCTCCTCCGTTTCTTATGAGCGTGATGACTGGAAAAGAAAGAGGAAGGAATGAAGCAAAATGATGGAGATCAATTTTGCAAATCTATTTATTATTTCATTTATATTATGTCTGTGTTGTAACATGCTCATCCTGTAGTTGCATTACAAATCTACATTTTTACTTTCCTTACCTATGA
>NW_007482014.1:0-297 GCF_000475195.1 Diaphorina citri
TCTCTCTCTCTCTGATACTCAATCATTTCCAATTCACTAGGTAGGTATGTGTAACTCTCCCTCTCTCTTCCTTCTCTCTCTTTTCCCCTCTTTCTTCCAATAATCTGTTACTTCCCTTGAAAGAACGGAGGAGGAGATGTAGAGGACGAATAAGAAAAAAGAAGAATACAAAGAGAAAAAAAAAAGAAAATAATCGTAAAAATAATAAAACAGTAAAAAGAAGAAGAAGAAGAAAAATACGAAGAAGAAGAAGAAGAAGAAGAAGAAGACGAAGATAAAAAAAAAAATGATAAAAAT
>NW_007482015.1:0-297 GCF_000475195.1 Diaphorina citri
GTCAAAGGGTCGATTTTAGATTGATGCTGGGGTTTACCAACTAGGGATTGAGATGAAACGAGAATTTCTCTATACTTTATAGCCAGGTCACCCTTTCTTTTTCAACTCTTTTTTCTTTCTTAAGCACATTTTTTAACCTTTTCTTAATTATTTTAAGCTCTTTTTTTTAACCTTTCCTTCCTTATTCTCTTCCAGTTAAAATGGCGCCTCCGTGAAGGCCGTGGGGAGGCCATCTACGAGATCGGAGTGGAGGATACCGGCCTGTTGACCGGCCTCAGTGAACACGACATGGTGGAA
>NW_007482016.1:0-297 GCF_000475195.1 Diaphorina citri
GTATTTCTTGTTTAGCTACCGCTTCAATTCTTTCAGTATACGGTAAATCGATATTCAACACGTTAAAATTAAATACAATACATGACAATAATAGGTAATTGAGTTAATTAATGCATTGGAAGATTCGGTTAAAAGAAGATTATGGTGAAGGAGGATGAGAGCAAGAAATTACTAAGACCTTGTTTAGAGCACCTGAACTGATCTGATACGGTAAGTAAATGTTATATTGTACAGAACATGCGTGTGTCCATTTAGTAGTGACATAGATTACACCTTGTTTGTAAATGTTCTTTACGT
>NW_007482017.1:0-297 GCF_000475195.1 Diaphorina citri
TATTATTATTATTATTATTATTATTATTATTATTATTATTATTATTATTATTATTATTATTATTATTAGTATTATTATGAATATATCCACTTTATTTATTAGTCCAATATAATAAAGGCAAATAATGCAAAGTATGGGCACTATTTGGCAACATACTTCACATGTAGGTAGGTACTTCATTCTTCCTCTGCAAGCACTCTTCTTATAATTCCAGTTGTAGAGATGATGACTGATTTTTGGCATTTCTTTACAACATTCCTGGCGTTCTTTATCTTGAGTTTTTCCAGATTACTGAGC
>NW_007482018.1:0-297 GCF_000475195.1 Diaphorina citri
TATTTTACAAAAATCACATGATATGTTTACAAAAATAATGCATAATAATACAATCTTTTGGTAATGTTACGAAGTACTTAAGTCTAGTAAACGTTACACATCTCTCTCTCTCTTCCCTCTTTCTTTCTTTAAGCCTTACCCACACCCTACGATTTGTTGGTTAATTTGTCGTCTAACATGATGGGCAACAAATTGTAGCGTGTACACCAGCCTTTAATAAACATCTTTCTATACTCTCTATTTAAATCAAGATATTTGGTCCCTTTTTTCAATAGTTCTTTTTTTACCAGTTCATTT
>NW_007482019.1:0-297 GCF_000475195.1 Diaphorina citri
AACCAGCATATAACACTTTGGTTTCCCAATAAAACAGTGTAAGATTGAAAATAAAGAAGAAAATGAACATCCCTGCACTATTTGAAAAATAGTGTTGGCAGGGTTTGTTTGCAAATTAGGAAGGGAAAGAGTTGCGAGATAACTTTTGCTAGATATATCTCACCTCTTGTACGTAAAAACAAAGTCTAGCTTCGAATTGGCAAAATTCAACGCAAATCCAAAAAATATTCTCGGGATCATAAACGACCATTTGACCATTAGTAGTGAACGGGTGTGGTTCAACAATCCAGTAAAAGG
>NW_007482020.1:0-297 GCF_000475195.1 Diaphorina citri
TAGGTTAGGTTAGCTTAGGTTACGTTGGGTTGGGTTAGGTTAGGTTGGGTTGGGTTGGGTTTCTTCAATAGGAGAAAAAAATAGAATAGAATAGAATAGAATATACCTTGTTTATCCTGCCAGAATGAGACTGAAAAGTCCCTTTACTCCCGCAGTCTAAACAAGGTCTTATATATTTCATAGGTAAAGTTTACAAATAAGGTGTTGAGAAGGAAGGTTGAGAGTACATAGCGTTTTGAACATAATTTTCGGCCCCACGAGGGAAGCGAACCCGGGACCTAGCACTTGTAAGACAGA
>NW_007482021.1:0-297 GCF_000475195.1 Diaphorina citri
TGAATTTTGAAAAGTTTTATCCAATTTTTTGTGGGTCTTTTTACACCATCACAATGAAATTTGATTTGTTACCCACTACTTTGTGAAATATTTCTGATTTTATTGATTTTTCGTTTCTCTTTCTTCGCAATTGATAATAACAATTCTCAACACCTTTACACCAATAATTTAATACTTTCATGAGTATGTAAGAATAAATTTGAATTGACTAAACACTAATAATATTTTGGATAAAATGATAATGATTGGAATTACTTTCTGTTTATTGCTATTAGGACCCACGATAAAATTTGATAT
>NW_007482022.1:0-297 GCF_000475195.1 Diaphorina citri
ATCGGAATGGGGGACTATCTGAAAAAAAAAAATGCCGTCTGTCTGGATGTCAATTCAATCAGTTCCTCAATAACCGTCTACAGTCTACACAATACTGAGTGCACCCCTAAAATAACTAGTAACAAGCGAAAATAACTACCAAATGTTGCTTAACTTTAGTGATCCTTGAGGACCTGGTACATTCAATGTACTACAGCCACTTGCGGGTGGTTTGAAACCCAGTGAAACAAAATATACATATAATATGTACCTAGATCTGGGTTAATCTGGGGTATAGCCTCTTGGTAGTAAAAAAAA
>NW_007482023.1:0-297 GCF_000475195.1 Diaphorina citri
TGATGGCATTAGAAAGACTGTGGTAGACACTACCAAGACCAATGTAGTCTGTAACCAGGTTACTCCTGTGGGACCTAGCAACATTAAAATCAAACAAGAAAAACTAGACACAAATACTGCACCAATAAACAACATCAACGAAAAACTGGCTGCCTTGAAAAAGAAGCAAGCAGACTTGATGTCACAGATACAGAGTAAACTATCTAAAAACACAGAAATGGTGATCAAAGAGAAGGCTGATGTAACATCCAAGCTAGAAGCGCTAGAGAGAAACAAGTCAGCATTAATACAACAACT
>NW_007482024.1:0-297 GCF_000475195.1 Diaphorina citri
AGGAGGAGAAAGAATATTATGAGAGGAGGCGGAGGAGCAGAAGAAGGAGAAGAAGAAGAAGAAGAAGGAGAAGAAGAAGAAGGAGGAGAAGAAAAAGAAGGAGAAGAAGAAGAAGAAGAAGGAGAAGGAGAAGAAGAAGAAGAAGGAGAAGAAGAAGAAGGAGAAGAAAGAAGAAGAAGAAGAAGAAGAAGAAGAAGAAGAAGAAGAAGAAGAAGAAAGAAGTTAGTGGAGAATATGCGAGATAAGAAATAGAGTCAGTGTTATTTGGAGGTTAAGATTTGGAGTGCTATTTAGAGA
>NW_007482025.1:0-297 GCF_000475195.1 Diaphorina citri
AAATCTAATACTTAGGTAAAAATAGAAAATAAAATCTAATCATTAGGAAACAAAATAGAAAAGGAGTAGGTTTGGTCCAGTGGTTCCTAGTTCGATTCTTCAAAAATTACACCTTTAACAGCAAAAATTATTACCCTTACTTAACTTTCCTATAACCCATAAGTCCCATAACCATAACCTACAACATAACTTTTTTTAGAGTTTCCTCCAATAGTAAACATGACAATGACATCTGATATGACATTGCAAATGGTATTTCCCCCACCACTTCTAATAGCTATTGTATATATGTACATT
>NW_007482026.1:0-297 GCF_000475195.1 Diaphorina citri
CGGCGCTGCTCATTTCCCCCTTTTTTGTGTTAACCTTCATCCCCCCAGAATATGTGAATGTGTAGACTGTATAATGACATAATGACAAACTTCAGGTTCATGCTTTTTAAAAAAATTCTCCTGCGGAGCTGAAGATTAGGATTTCGATGAGACTGAATTTCTGAAGATTTTAGACCAAAAATGTTCAAAAAATTTCCCTGCGGCGCTGTTATTATATTCTAAAAAATCTGGTGTGAACATCACACGACTTTCTATTACATTTGCGGAATACGTATTTGAAAAAAAAAAAAAAAAAAA
>NW_007482027.1:0-297 GCF_000475195.1 Diaphorina citri
ATATTTTAAATGCCTACCGAAAAAGTAAAACACGTCGAGGTCGAAAAAATAGGGTCTTTCTAAAAAATTACCGGAGCAATTAATTCCTATTTTAGAAACTATTAACATAAGTAATCAAAAATTTAATTACCAAAATTATTCTAAAAAAGTAATAAAATTTTAGAACAATAGTTTCAAAAAATTAAATTAAAAATATTATATGAAACACTTAAAATCAATGTTAATAAACCGCGCACTAAAATTATTGAGACCCTTTTAGAAAGATTAGAAGATCACAAATAATAATAAAAACGAACT
>NW_007482028.1:0-297 GCF_000475195.1 Diaphorina citri
AAAATTTTGGGTGCCTACGCCCACCCATAACTGAGCAAAAATTTTCTATAAAAAAAGTAGGTAAATAGACTTTTGCTCGCTCTCGCTCTCTCTCTCTCTCTCTCTCTCCAATGCTCATTTCAAAGAAAATCACCCTCCCCTTTCTCCCCTCTCTCTCTAGCATTTATTGCCTCAATCCTCAGAGGAGAGAAAACCCCCGAAAAACGACGTGAAATTGTAAAAATTTGACAAAAATATTCTGTCTTGTCATTTCTGTGTACTTTAATAAGATGAGACGAGTACATAAATTATTCATCA
>NW_007482029.1:0-297 GCF_000475195.1 Diaphorina citri
GTTGTAATCAAATTCATAAATATTGCTTTGTCGAATTGTCATATTTTTATCGTTCACGTGCATATATACTGGCATACATTGTTCTATCTCAGGTGTGCACAAAGTGCGGCCCACCAACTCCTTTTGTGCCGCCCGCGAGCTCTCGATTTTTAAGCGCTATTTACTTCCAATTCCATTTTCAATAAAACGGGGGGGGGTCCGGTAAGATTAGATGCAGTCTACAAAATTATACCTATATTTAACAGGTAAAAAATCAATGCGGCCCGCGGTCACCTTGAGTTTGTGCACCCCTGTTCT
>NW_007482030.1:0-297 GCF_000475195.1 Diaphorina citri
TTCGTCACCTTGGCGATGTAGTTGAGATCTACGTCCTGCGGAGGAGAGGGCGAAAGAGTTATGGTGGTTAGCATTTGAATTGATTACCGCGGGTGGGAGGGAATCTAGAGATTCGTAGAAGCTTAACCCAACTTTTAGGGCTGTTTGCCCCTACACCTAAACGCCCAAGTGGGCTTTAAGTTGCTATTCCCTACCTCGGTGGTGTAGTGGTCAAGGCGTTCGCCTGGTAAACAGGAAGGCGTGGGTTCAATCCCAGCCGAGGTATGGAATTTTATCCTCAATATAATTTGAGAATTT
>NW_007482031.1:0-297 GCF_000475195.1 Diaphorina citri
CAAAGACATTTGCCAAAGAGACCAAAATGAGCTGAAGAGACCAAATTTATCTGGTCCAAAAACCTTTAGAAAAGTTCTTAAAGTATTCAGGCAATTCAGTCAGTCAGAGTAAAGGAATGGATGTGAAATCTGGTCCGAATATTTTGCACTCGAATGTACTTAGGTGGATAGTGTTGAATTTCTAGTGCCTTGAATGCGATCTAGACCTTTAGTATAGTATGATCAACAAGTTCTCTGAGCAATAAGTTGAAAAGTTTCAGTAATTTTCCCCCTTAGATCTACAAGTCTTGAAGAACA
>NW_007482032.1:0-297 GCF_000475195.1 Diaphorina citri
ATACCTCGGCTGGGATCGAACCCACGCCCTCCTGATTACCAGGCGAGCGTCTTGACCACTACGCCACCGGGGCAGGTATTATTATTATCCTATCAAGTATAAGTATCAACAAGACCTTGTTTAGACTGCGGGGGTTAAAGGGACATTTCAGTTTAATTCTGGCAGTATAAACAAGGTATAATCTATTCTGGTTTTATAAACAAGATAGGTATATTCTATTCCACTCTACTTTCCCTATTGTTAGCGTTCTAAATTGAGACATCCTTCCAATGCACCGACAGTGAAATTAACTTCTCA
>NW_007482033.1:0-297 GCF_000475195.1 Diaphorina citri
TTTTTTTTTTTTTTTTTTTCTGCTAATGGATTTCCCATGTGGTTGCAGTGACCATATATTGAACTAAGGACCATTTGACGTAATAGACCCCAAACAACACATGGAACTCTTATGTCAAATTAAAATGGCTGAATCGACTTCTCCTATTCGAATGCATATCGATTGTTTTCTTCAATTTTATTCCAACTTTATTGTTGAAAGGTGTGTCCAAACGTAGTCGACCGGCCGTCGATCCACATCGATCGTCGGCCGTCGACTATGTATGGACACACCTTAACCCATTAGACGCTGCTTAAA
>NW_007482034.1:0-297 GCF_000475195.1 Diaphorina citri
CGTCGGTTCTATGTACCAAACTTTTCTGGGATAAGTTACCAAACTTACAACAGAGGATGATACAAAAGTGTCAATGACTCTAATAAGGAGCTCTGGAAAATCAGTTCCAAGTTTAGAATCCGGAGTAAGGTAGAGTGGGGGCAAGGAAAGAGTTCCCAGGAATGCGAGGCAAAGTGTTTTCAGGGAAGTAGGGTAGGGTGGGGGCAAAAGAGTTTGCACCCCCCACGGGAGGAAATTATCACGACACTGAGCGAGAGAAAGCTAATCATATTACCGCCAGAGAGTTCATTTGTATTC
>NW_007482035.1:0-297 GCF_000475195.1 Diaphorina citri
TCCTGTCTTCTAGGGATAAAGGATAGTAAAACTAATACTGCCGAAAAAATACTGTCCATGTTTTCGCAAAGATGTCTTTTCTACTCCGTACATACCGGAGTAAAAGTAAATAGATAAAAGATGAGTGTTTAACAGCCGTTTTTATTTCGTAGCAATGAAATAACTGCTACATTAGACGCATGTGGTCTGTGTCGTAGCATGTCCATCCCGTAGTACCTATGCCTCTCATTTGATAGGCGAGAAGATTTGATTTGATTTGAATATATATGACTTTATTTATTTTTTAAATTTACAATA
>NW_007482036.1:0-297 GCF_000475195.1 Diaphorina citri
CATAATAATAGGATTAATAGGTTCGTTTCAGTTTCTTTTCGTTTATGGTTTCCTGACCTGACGACAGGATTCAACTTCAACGCCACCTTCTCCAACATTCACGGTCTTGAGAATGTCTTCTCCAACTTTCACGGTCTTGAGAATGTCTTCTCCAAATTTCACGATCTTGAGAATGTCTTTTAATTTCTTCGTTGCCTCTTCCTTTCTTATTCATGAACAAAATACTGGCCCTCAAGTAGCACTGAAGTAACAATTCCAAACATCTTCTGATTGGAGGGCAAGATTGATTAAAACAAA
>NW_007482037.1:0-297 GCF_000475195.1 Diaphorina citri
GTTTGTAATGGGAACACTTTTTTTTTTTAATTACATTGCCTACAGGACATTTTGTATTTTGTGTATTTTTTCGAAAGACAAGTGGGAGCGGGCTCTAAGTCACACCTCTCTTCCTCCTATTTTCTCCTCTTAACCTTATAAACTATCTGCTCTAACAACCTCTATTTCTCCCGCTCTATCTCCCACCAACCAATAACAATCTAATCTCCTAGTCTACCAAGTCAACCAGTCTCCTCCAAGGCTCCAAATGACCTCTCAAGACCTCCCGAAAAGCCCAAACAAATCTTTTACCCCCGT
>NW_007482038.1:0-297 GCF_000475195.1 Diaphorina citri
TGCTGAAGTCATTTTTTTCTGTTCCGCTAAAACCTGTTTGCCTCCAAAATTTGCTGCTTACGTCTTCATAAACAGCTGCTTAGAGAAATTACATGGGTGCGAAACACCAAGTTGAGTGTTATATACAGCAGACTGAAACTTGGGATTATGCGTCTAACTTTGATGTTACCTACTACTGTTAGGAATTCACAAGGTTGACTTGCAAGTGCATCATACCTACTGGGACTAGTGCAGTATTACTTGAAGAAATATCACTTTTAAAATCCCATATCCATGCTCTATTCTCTTTTTCCCTTG
>NW_007482039.1:0-297 GCF_000475195.1 Diaphorina citri
GCTCCCAGGAATAACACCCTACTAGTTTTCTAGTGTTATCTGCGAGGTTTACACCCATCTTCTTTCCTTTTCTCTCTTCCCCTCTGCTTGTTTCTCCCTCTTTCTCCTTTCTCGATCTCTCTCTCTCTCACTCACTCACTCACTCACACCTTTCTTCCTCTGTCTTGTTATTCCTCCCTATCCCTTTCTCACCATCTCTCTTCCTCCTTCCTTTACTCGTGATTTTTGCTCCAGGAAATTCTCTCTCTCTCTCTCTCTCTCTCTCTCTCTCTCTCTCTCTCTCTCTCTCTCTCTCTC
>NW_007482040.1:0-297 GCF_000475195.1 Diaphorina citri
TGGGAAGTAAATTAAACATGATTCAAAACTGCGGCTTTAAACACTTGGAATGAAACAAAAGTTCATGAAAAACACCAAAGTTTAAAGGGAAAAATTAAGCATGGTGCTACTGCAGAAGTCAGTGTTTAGACACACACTGTGAACGAAATTTGCATGATTTTGACAAGCTGAATCAAAAATACTACTGATTATGAGTACTTGAAAACTTTTTTCTAATCCAGAAAGTCTCTAGTTCAAAAGTTCAACTTTTATCAGCCTCTTATCATTTCTTTTTGAAAAACTGATAAACTTTTGACA
>NW_007482041.1:0-297 GCF_000475195.1 Diaphorina citri
TGTTTTCGAATAAAATGTTTTATCTTCCATTTTATCTACTTAAATATTAAAAGCTAGCTTCTGCACAATGTAGGTAGATAGTTATGTAGGCAGTTCCAAGGGTACCTAACCAGAAATTTTGGATGGTTGAACAAAAATCACCTTTGGTCAAGAATGTGGCCTGCCCTCAAATGAGGGAGTGAACGAAATCATCTACTACACTATGGACAAACTTTGAGCTACATCTTTCTGACTCCCTAATATGTCTTCACGTGACGTGATAGTGGTGTGTTTCTACCTTAAGGTTGGTATGACACT
>NW_007482042.1:0-297 GCF_000475195.1 Diaphorina citri
ATGGGTTAGGTATCTACTGCAAATTTTGAGAACCAAGGGTCTAGAAGAAGTTTGCTGTTGAAGAGCTTTGGCACACTACTTTGTCTTAATCAATTTACAAGTTTTGAATTCCTCCCACTAACACTAACAGTTTTTTTCCTTACTTGCAGCCCATGTTGTCAAGAGTGAAGTGGATGAGCTGAGCATGTTTTCCAACAATACAGAAAGACTCAATTCTCACCCGCCTCCTTCCTCTCTATTCACGGGAGGATCTCATTTCAATGAGAAAGTAGAGGATACAAAGGATAGTGTGTGGCT
>NW_007482043.1:0-297 GCF_000475195.1 Diaphorina citri
ATCTATTACCCTATCGACGCTGGAGAAACAATATCACCCAACGACCATTTTTGTCAAGGGAGGGTCTGGAATTGGAATCCCGAGTCCTGACGCAATTCAATCTTCGATTCTCAACATTTTAGTAAAAATCATTCGCCAAAATTTGTTAAAATAACCTCAAATTTTATTATTATTTTGTGTTTACCCCCACTGCCCCTGTTACATTCATGAGAAAATCGCGTTTTTCCCTTCACTCTGAAGGTCTCTGAATTTTGATGGTCTAGGATTTTACAATTTCTACCAAAAAAATCATAGTCA
>NW_007482044.1:0-297 GCF_000475195.1 Diaphorina citri
AAAAAAAAAAAAAAAAAAAAAAAAAAAACAATAAAGTGGCTGTATGGGTTTATTTTAGACCCACTGCAAAAAAAAAGTCCTACGAGTATGAAGGGACTTTTTCGGTCTCATCCTTTAATGATAAAGGACTTTTCATGTTTCACCCTATCATTTACAAAAAATCGGTACAAAGCGTCCTTAAGCGTTGGTTTGGGACAACGGGACCAAGGACTCCAAAGCGGGACTTGCGCGGTCACCCTAGGTACACGTACGTATGTGACCAGCGCAATACAGACCATAGAGTATTCAAGGTTAGTC
>NW_007482045.1:0-297 GCF_000475195.1 Diaphorina citri
TCTCGGGACAGCGGGACCAGAGGCTCCAAAGCGGGACTGTCCCGCCGAAAGCGGGACGTATGGTCAGCCTACTCATACCACAAGTTAATAAAGGTAGAAGTACCAGAGTAGGTATCTTCAGTATGTTAGATACGTGTAGGTAGGTAAATAGGTATTAGGTTCTCTTCATGGCATAAGCTTAATGTATCTACCCTACATTGTACCTTCTTACATGAACATACATAGGTAGGGTGCCTGGTTGTACCTTGGCCCCCAAAATCACTTTTTGATTTTTTTAATTTTTTCTATTAATGTTAT
>NW_007482046.1:0-297 GCF_000475195.1 Diaphorina citri
TAGTGATATAGGCAATTATTGTGTATGTAAACCTAAATATTATAATTTCCTACCTATTATTTATTATAGTGGAGATGAGTGAACACCAACTTTATTAGTGGAGGTAACTGAATACCAACTGGTTTATGACATATTGCATACCCAAAAATATACCCGGGGCGTCGCAGTACACCGCAACAGAGCGACGCGACGGTCACTACAATATTTGTACATAATAAGAATAATCTGAGCGCACGGCAGTGCGCCAGGCCAAGTTCCAGTAAGCACGCCTGTGTATCTTTACACGAACCGATTCGG
>NW_007482047.1:0-297 GCF_000475195.1 Diaphorina citri
TGCTGAATCAGCAGAACTTTGGTCTCTTCAACATTTGGATGATTTGCTCGGTTGGAAATGCCAAGCAAGCTGTCAAAATAGGTCAGATTGACACTCTTGCCACAGTTCAGAAATGTTTCATCACCATCCGAGTCCAAAGATTTCAAGTCTTTCCTGAAAACAGCCCAACAAAAAGAATTAAAATACTTAAAAGGTAGCACACTTGGCTTGTAAGCACTAAGTTGTGGGTTTGTTTTGTTTTGTTTCCCCCTCCCCTTGTAGTCTCTCTGCTTTTCTCACTCTCTTCTTTCTTAACAA
>NW_007482048.1:0-297 GCF_000475195.1 Diaphorina citri
TAGAATTTATTTTAAATTCATATATTTCAAAACTTTTCCAAGAACAGGGAAACCAATGTAAGGAATTAAAGAAAGAAAACTGGCATTCCTCAAGGAACTGTTTTAGGGCCACTACATTTTCAGTCTCCAATATTTCTCGCCTCTCAACTTTTCATCCTCTCTGTGCTCAAAACAAAACTTGTACAAAGTCTTGTTTGACTTCTTTTTTTCTTCTTCTTTGCGCTAATTCTTCGTACGTATACTTCTTTCTGTGATACCAATCTTCACATGATTCCAATTAGGAATATAAAAAAAAGA
>NW_007482049.1:0-297 GCF_000475195.1 Diaphorina citri
GTTGATTTTTTTTATTTTATTATTATTATTTTTTCTTAATATAAGAATTTCCATGTGACTGAATTCTGAAGATTGTAGACCAAAATTTTCAATAATTCGCCCGCGGCGTGGCTCGCCCCGAGTCAGCTTTATTAGATTGCGGTTCCCGAAGGTAAGGGTCGATGTACTAATTTAATTCGAAGATTATGTTTTGTCTGTTTGTCTGCCAGTCATACCTACCATACAATATTATCGTATGCTCTGGCCTCGAACCCTTGACCCCTGATAAGAAAAGCTCTATCATACGTCATAATTATA
>NW_007482050.1:0-297 GCF_000475195.1 Diaphorina citri
ATCTTGCAATAAAAAAGAAATTTTTACAGGTGTTATAGCACAATGGTTTCTCGTGTTTTGATGTTTGGTTACTGATTCGGAGATGGGCAGGTATACATATAAGGTATGTGTAAGTTATTGGATCAAAAAGTCCAGCAGTAAGACATTTTAAAATACATAATTATGTATATATACTGTATTAGTATTAGGTGTACGAGTACCTAGGTATTAGGTAGAGCAAAAATTCAATACCTTCTCAAAGCGGAAAACTTTGAAAATGAAGAAGTTTGCGTAAATTTCGACCTATTTCGGTCCGTG
>NW_007482051.1:0-297 GCF_000475195.1 Diaphorina citri
TATTAATAATTGTGACTTCATCTATGTGAACGTCTTGTCCATTTGACACTTTGCTATATTCATGATCATTGTCTGACATTATGTCGATTTGAGGCATTTTTGCCAGATTGTCAATACTTTTTGTAACTTCATCAACGTGAACGTCTTGTCTTGATATTGAATGTGTATCCTTTTTGTTTTTAGGATTGTCAATATTGTTTACAAAAAACTTTGTCCCTTTGGATGGGTATCATTTTGAATAATTTTGTTTCTACATTGTTGGCATGTTTGTATTCTCTTTTCATGGATATTCATGTT
>NW_007482052.1:0-297 GCF_000475195.1 Diaphorina citri
TCCGTCCTCACTCTCAACCAGCTCAGCACATGCCCATACATTTTTTTCCACTTTTCGCTCAAAACTAATGCAATTCTCACATTATTGCTTCTATTCGTTGCTCACTTCATAAGCAATTGTGTACTGAGTGGACTCCAGAGAACAATTACCTCTGAGAAGATAGCCACTACGTGACTTCCTCTTATCAAACATCTCAAAACGATATGTGGTGGGAAGCTGGCAAGACGACTTTAATGTGTAAGTGGGAAGTTAGCAATGGCTTTAACGATCTTAACGACTTACCTTTACAACAATAAC
>NW_007482053.1:0-297 GCF_000475195.1 Diaphorina citri
CCCCCCCCCGCCACTCACGCTCAGACCGGCAAACCGCGGTATCTCAGAAGTCTGTCAGACAGTCCGGAACATGTGTGGCGGAAAAGGCTTGAGACCTAAGTCTCTCAGACGGTCTGATAGACCGAGATCTGACAACCGATCGACTATTTATTGAATCAAACATGGATGGGCACTCGTGAGTTGAATTTGACCGCTCTCCCGCTTTGGGATCTCCTGCCCCAGGAATGCTGAGGAGTAAAAAAGCGTCTCTCCTCAGTTGAAGCTGGTTCATAGCTGCTCATAGGTAAAATTTGAGCG
>NW_007482054.1:0-297 GCF_000475195.1 Diaphorina citri
AAGTTAATTTATCGCGTACCGAGTACCTACCTTTAATCTCTTGGGTCCAAGCCTTCCGCTTGTACCAACTTTATCTTTGCGACTCGTTAGCTTTGTGAACTTTTACGTGATTAAAACAGGATAAGTACTATCTCTGGTGTAGTTTTCTTCCTTGATCAAGGTTTTACTATCATCCTATCACCTCTTATCTCTGTTTAAATCTGTAAATTACCTCACCTATATCGCCTACCCTAGGCATCTTATCTACCTACCGGTAAACTTGAACTCGATTTTTTTAGAGTTCAATTACCTCTTATC
>NW_007482055.1:0-297 GCF_000475195.1 Diaphorina citri
CTTTATCTCTCTCTCTCTCTCTCTCTCTCTCTCTCTCTCTCTCTCTCTCTCTCTCTCTCTCCATTTACTTCTTGTAAACTTGGATTAATTCCTTGAGTTTAAATTTTAAACTAATTTATTTTTCAGGTCCAAGAGCAGTGGGTAGTTTTGAGAATGAAGTTCTCACCGTCAATCTACTGCGGAAAGAAATTAACAACATTATCCAGAGAGCTGATCCAAAGGTAAATATCATATTATTGAATAATTTATTCTGAAATGGCTGAAAAAAAAAAAAAAAAAAAAAAAAAAAAAAAAAAA
>NW_007482056.1:0-297 GCF_000475195.1 Diaphorina citri
TTTTTTGGGGCCCCCCAAAAAAAAAAAAAAAAAAAAAAAAAAAAAAAAAAAACTGGTGTGAACATCACACGGCTTTCTAATTGCGGAACTAAAGCATATTTTACTTTCTTCCTTTTTTTTACCCGATTACGTTACTTTCTTTTCTACAGGATAAGGAAAGTAAAAAAATCTTTGACAAAGAGGGTGTCGAACCCAACCTATCGTGTGTGTTTCAGGTTGGGTATACTCTCGAATGAGTGACGTCACATTTCACAAGAATGTCCCCAATCCTCAGTCCGATGAAGATACTGTTGTGGT
>NW_007482057.1:0-297 GCF_000475195.1 Diaphorina citri
TGTATGAAATTATGAAGAAATGAAGTGAGTTTAAATGGAAAACAAATGACGGTTAATAGTTACTCGATATAACCTAAAAAAAAAGCCTGTTCTGAATCTTGCTTACTTTGTGATTACTTTAACATCTGCTAGTATTTTCTAATGTGTACCTAATGGTAATATGAAGGTAATCAAGAGTGTTTAAATAGAAATCAATATTACGAACACACAAACTACACTAACTGACGAAGCCTCTCAAAAAAGAAATCAATCGACTACTCAAATAACAATTGTGAATGGTAAACTAATCAAATTTAA
>NW_007482058.1:0-297 GCF_000475195.1 Diaphorina citri
TTAAATAAAAAAAAAAAAAATAATAAATAAATAAATAAAAAATATGTAATCCTAAAACTAAAAAAAAGGGTAATAGAGAATAAATACACTGGAGTAAAATGGAGAGCTATAAACCAATCTCAAGAATTTGTGTGACTGTGGATCAATCCAAGACGAGGCCCATCATCTCGTCTGCCCAAACGTAGGTGCTAGCTGCAACGAACAAGTCTTGCTGCTAGAAAGCGATCCAAGTCGAAGAATATTGGAAGAGGAGTATCTGACACGGTCATTGGTCAAAGCGGACACGGAAAGTAAAGT
>NW_007482059.1:0-297 GCF_000475195.1 Diaphorina citri
AAATGATATCAATACTAAGTACATACTCAACTGTTATGTAATTTGCACTTCATCCAAATGATATCAATACTAGGTACACACTCAACTGTTATGTACTTTGCACTTCATCCAAATGATATCAATACTAAGTACATACTCAACTGTTATGTAATTTGCACTTCATCCAAGATAAAGGGGTTATCTCGTATGCCACAACAGGCTATTAATATGAAATTTCTCTCTCTCTCTCCCTCACATCTGGTTGCATTTTATGACACATATGTTAACATATTAACTTTTTTTAGTCTTTCTTTATCC
>NW_007482060.1:0-297 GCF_000475195.1 Diaphorina citri
TGGGAAAAGGCGAAGAAGAAGAAGAAGAAGAAGAAGAAGAAGAAGAAGAAGAAGAAGAAGAGTAGGTAACCAGTATGATACTACAGTTTTTTTTTAAAGATGTTCTCAGCTTCACCACAAATAATAAGAATACTTCACCACAAATAATGAATTCCAATTTGATTAGTTCAATTCTGGAGTCAGGACTTTCAGGAGACCCTGTATGCTAATATAAATGCATATGTTAGTTTGCATGCTTGGCTAGCGTTTCAAAGGCAAGTTATGTTCTTACAATACCTACCTATATCTACATTACAA
>NW_007482061.1:0-297 GCF_000475195.1 Diaphorina citri
CTCTTCTGCAGTAGAGGTACTCAATGCAGCAACTTATCTCGATCTACTTGAGATCCTAAACAGTAATATACAGTTAACTTAAGTACCATATGGTCCATGGTAATGAACTCGCCATTCAAACACCTTGGTTCCTAATAATAGCATCTATAAGAATACAATTCTATGTTTACATTACATTATCATACAAGTAGACTACAATTGATTGCACCGTGAGAGGTGTCCTATTTCAATAGCTCAAGAAAGGCTTTCTCTTTCTAGAAATTCGATCATTTACGAAGTCATCCGCACCAAATGTGT
>NW_007482062.1:0-297 GCF_000475195.1 Diaphorina citri
GTTCGAATCCCGTAGCTAACAATTCTTTATCATTGGGTTCAAATCCCACTGATAGCAAATCTCCTCCACTCAATGCAAGTTCAAAGGTTAGATTATCAAGCTCAACCAAATCATCTCCACACAATTCTAATTCTAAGGTTAGATTCTCAGCTTCAACCCCTGTGTTAAAACCTAGCTCTAACATTTCTCAAAAGTCCAACACTGTATCTCAACCTATTAGTCAGAAAAGTTCAGATAAAAGTAAACCTTTTAAACCTCCTGTTAATACTAGAAGTGGTAGAAATGTTAAATTGCCTA
>NW_007482063.1:0-297 GCF_000475195.1 Diaphorina citri
AAGAATTTCTTACCTAAAACTTCACCAAATCCAACGAAAATCCCCGAAAGTCCCACCAAACTTTTCGAGTTTTCTCCCAGCTTCAGGGTGAAACCAATGCTAGATCCATACACTCCACTGTAGAAGCAAGTCTCCAATCCTGAAACATAATTAATTAAGATAGATTTAGACAACGCAAATCAAATTTGTTTCTAGAAAAACCCATAAAGCTATAAACCCTTTTTTCGAACTTTGATAGAACGAACTGTATACTACGGCTGGCTTTTTCCTATCCTGTCTTGCTTCTCTCTTCTATTT
>NW_007482064.1:0-297 GCF_000475195.1 Diaphorina citri
TTTTGAAATTTTGAGGGTTCTTGAAGAATTTTGAAAATTGTCACCTTTTGAGATTTTGAGGGTTGTTGAAGAATTTTGAAGAGTGTCACCTTTTGAGATTTTGAGGATTCTTGAAGAATTTTGAAGATTGGCCACAGCTTTTGAAATTTTGAGGATTCTTGAAAATTTTTGAGGATTGACTACACCTTTTGTAATTTTGAGGATTCTTGAAGAATTCTAAAGATTGGCACCTTTTGAAATTTTGAGGATTCTTGAAGAATTTTGAAGATAGACATCTCTTGAAATTTTGAGGATTCT
>NW_007482065.1:0-297 GCF_000475195.1 Diaphorina citri
CCCCATTCAAATTTATTATCGTTTCTTTTTCCACAAACATTTTATCCGTTTTCTTTTTATCTGTTTCCTGTACTCAAACGTTTTCATGATATTAGAGGAGTGGAATTTTTTTTTATTTTTTTACTTGGTTGCGTCCAGGATAGCTCTACAGATGTTTGTATGGCCAAGAGGATTTGGATGACATGACCAGGTCTTCATAAGTAGGTATACAAGAAATGGTCAGATTGGTCGATCCAAAAATTAATATGCCCATTTGTCTAAGAACGAGTTAAGGTATATGAGGAGGTTAAATTTCAT
>NW_007482066.1:0-297 GCF_000475195.1 Diaphorina citri
TAGAACCTGACGGCAGAAAGGTAGGTAGGTACTTCCCCACCAAAAATTTGAGATATCTTCAGGTCCTGATTTTTTGTTTACTTAGGACGCGGATGGGAAAAGTGGATAGACCACAAATTTAATTAATGTAAAGCAGCGTCTAAACTACCACTATGGTGGAGCACAGGATCGTAGTCAGGCTGGACGAGGCCCCCTGTTGGGTCTACTTGATAGTGAGTGGCTGGCCGAAGCTCCACCTGGTGGAAGACTTAGGAGACAGTTGTATGCCACTACAACAAGCATTACTTTATGTAGGTT
>NW_007482067.1:0-297 GCF_000475195.1 Diaphorina citri
TACACACAAACTAAATAATAAATCGAGCTAGGTTTGGACTAGTACACATACAAGTATAAAGGTAGATATCACATTTTTAATGCGAAACTTTTATAATTATTGTACCTTTTTATAAATAGAACCTTTAAAATACAAATGCATAGTTTATTAGTTAAAAAAATACATCATTAATCATTATTATAAATACTATTTTCTAAACTGTACCAACCATGGACTCTCAATCTAATATATAAAAATGAATGTGTGTGTGTTCGAACTTTATGCCTGGCCAAACCGCTCATCCGATTGCTATGAAAC
>NW_007482068.1:0-297 GCF_000475195.1 Diaphorina citri
CACATAGTTCCCTAGGAACCCCATTGAACTAAACGTGGAGCGACGGTTGAGCCGAGTGTCTTTGAGGGCGAAAATGTGGATGGTGCCCTTGTCACTGGAGCAGCACAAGAACTCTGAGTCTCGACTAAAGCTGATGCTGGAAAAGGAAGAAAAAGAAAATGTAAAGGTGTCTGCAAACAAGGTTGACCGATCGACGTCGATTCACAATAAATTCACATCAATCGACGCGACGGCGGCCGACTATGTGCGGGCACACCACAAATATTATTGTGAATCGACGACCTGCCTCGGTGGTGT
>NW_007482069.1:0-297 GCF_000475195.1 Diaphorina citri
TAGGCGAAATGAACATAATGCTCATTTAGATGTTTCGTTAAGGAGATTACTTTGTCCAAGGAAGTTTGCATGACTCATAGCACATCCCACCTCCCACAGTTTCCCCATGCTGAACAGGAAATATAGGGAAGGTATCAGGGGAAAACACAGATTAACTGGGGGATTTTCCTCCGACGATAATGACCTTTTTCTCCCACACGCTTTTCTTTCCCACCCTTATTCAAAGGAAAAATAGATACCAGGGGAAAGGTTTTTTTTTTTTAGTAACACTGAAGAATTGTAAATAACACTGATGAT
>NW_007482070.1:0-297 GCF_000475195.1 Diaphorina citri
AGCAAACTGATGAAAGCATGACAAATTTAAACAAGTTAAGAACAAATTCTGATTTATAGACGTACCTAATTTTAAAGTGTAAAAACGCGTCCCGAATTTTTTCTGGGACAAAAACGGAAATTCGGGACAAAACGCCCCAAAATGAAAAACTGAACGGGACGCCAGGACACCCCTTGAATTTCGGGACTGTCCCGGCCCATTCGGGACGTTTGGCAAGCCTAGCTATGCGCATTTATATGTCATAGCTACTCATTTTCCTCACGAGGCTGAGTGGGCCCCGCAACAGCCAGTCACGGA
>NW_007482071.1:0-297 GCF_000475195.1 Diaphorina citri
GGAAGTAGAGGTCGGAGGAAAGGATGAGATAGGTTCAGTTTTCGAAGGAAGACACCGGAGTGAGACAGGTAATAATGATGGATTTTCGTTTTATCCACTGGAGATATTCATGTGCGGTTCAGGACGAGCCGATTAAAAAATATGGCTAGAGACCGTCACCCTGCTGTATGGCTGATCATTTTGTCATCACCTTGTGACAATATCTAAAGCCGCTACAAAAACCCTAACCAGCCTAGCTAGCTGGCAGTTTCAAAGGGTTCTCTCTGCTTTTAAAGAATAAGCACAAGTCCTCACGAT
>NW_007482072.1:0-297 GCF_000475195.1 Diaphorina citri
AACATTGTTATCTGTTTAGGATAAAATCTACCCTAGGCAGGAATCAAACCCATAATCTAGCACTTAGAAGGCAGATGTACTACTCTCTAACCTAACTAGGTGGGGTGTGTGGGTTTAAAGTTTTCTGAAAATCTCATAAAACACTACTGGTCTACAGTTGTCACTGTGGAACAATTCAATACGTTGTGAGTTTGTGTACATTTTGATTAGAAATTTTGTAGTACCTCGCTACTTACTTCTTCCAAGCTATATTGCCGAGAAGAGTTGGTAAAGCAAATAATGCTGTGAATCATATTG
>NW_007482073.1:0-297 GCF_000475195.1 Diaphorina citri
CGGGAATCGAACCCGCGGCCTAGCGCTTACAAGGCAGACGCACTACCAACTAAGCTAACTAGGCTGGCTTTAGCACTTTAGTTGCCTTAAAATCTACAGATTTTCGTAGTCCACTCGTCTTGTTATTCCATAGCCCCATGTGTAATATTGAAATGCACCAAATAAATAAACATTTGATTTTGTAGGTGCAACAAGTTCAGTTACACCCTGTATCCTAGATAGGAATAATAGGTACAGTAGTTATAAATAACATTAACATAGGTGGAATAGTAATAATACAGTAGGTACATCATGTTA
>NW_007482074.1:0-297 GCF_000475195.1 Diaphorina citri
AAGAAAAATTCCGTTGGTCCTCATTTTTCCTGCTCTATGACTTTGAAACATCACTCAAGTAAGCGCAACTGATCTATTATGTAGTACATAGTAATAGTACCAATACCATATTGACGATGCCGCAGTAAAGGGACTGTTTTATCCTATTCGGCCACTGTTAAAAAGCAGTAGGCAGGGCCGGATTAGCCCCCCGCGGGGCCCGGGGCAGTTTCAAAGGCGGGGGCCCCCAGTTTGGGCTGATCGAACTTGAAATTTTCAGCGCCGCAGGCGAAATTTTTCAAAAAGTAGGTAGATATG
>NW_007482075.1:0-297 GCF_000475195.1 Diaphorina citri
AGCCAGACTATACCTTTTCGTCTCAATACAAATAAGGACACTATTAACATTCAATTTTCCTTCTCAGTGTTCCAAGACATGTCGCGGAGGTACCATGGTGTCGCGAACAGCGCGAGGTTTAGATACGAGTTAGGTATTAGGTGTTTTTAGCAACGGTGTTTTGGTAGGTAGAAATAGTTAATCAAAATAAAAATAATTTAATTAGACAGCTATCACTATTAACATTCCATTTTCCTTCTCAGTGTTCCAAGACGTGCGGCGGAGGTACCATGGAGCGAAAGGTTCTCTGTTTCCTCG
>NW_007482076.1:0-297 GCF_000475195.1 Diaphorina citri
TTATTATAAAATCAAAATCCAAAGAATTGAGTTGTACAAAATGTAGAATAAGAGTAGAGTAGAAGTGAATAATCAAATAGAATTTAATATAATAGACCTACAATAAATTTTAATATAGTCATGGCATAGAGTCGAACACGGTAATGTAGGATTGAATATTTTTTGTCATCACAAGACAGAGGGCGCCCCGAAAGTCAGAAAAAAGCTTAGGGTTCTTGAGAGCTCAGATAACTAATATAAAAAAAAGTAGAAATAAATCAAAGCAGCCACCAAAACAAATATTGCTCGGTGAGAAAG
>NW_007482077.1:0-297 GCF_000475195.1 Diaphorina citri
CTAGCTGACTCTTGACCCTTTTACATTGTACTGTCCATGGTAGGGATTTTCAACAGGAATAGGTACGTCCCTTTCAGAATAATATGAGAAAAGATGATAAAATCCCAAAGAAGTAGATGAAAGATGAATATATCCGGATGAAATGATTTAAAATTTGTATGAACGCCGTGTAACTATTTGAGTATGCAATGTGCAACACATGAAATTAGTGGAGATGTCTAGTTTAACTAGGTAGGTAGTTCTCTTTTCTCGATTCATTTCAGATAGAAACGTACCCAGACGTTAGGAACTTCAACT
>NW_007482078.1:0-297 GCF_000475195.1 Diaphorina citri
AAAAGATTCCTCATAGAATGGAAACGACAAGCGTGCCTAACCAGGTTTATTTTGGACGTCATTTACATGACTATTCAATTGCAAATGTCTTCCTCTCTAAGACAAGTAGCCTCATCTGTGATAACAATGACCAAACTATGACAGAGTGTTGCATGGGACGTGAACATCTGATGTCATAGTTAGAGAGTGTCAATAGAAAACATCTTACTATCAAACAGTAAACTGGTAACATAGACTATCCTTAGCGTTTTATTCCTGAATGTAAAGGAAACAAATCTGGATTCTAGACGAAGACTC
>NW_007482079.1:0-297 GCF_000475195.1 Diaphorina citri
GCAGTGTACATATTAATATTAATCGAGGAACCACATTCCTAGTTTATCGTTGGACAAAGGTCTCCTCTAATATTTTCAGTACAGATGTCTCTTCAGCCAGTGTTTCTCATCTCATACCCACTCCCTTCTTGCTATCGTTCCTCGATATCTTTATTCTTTTCCTAAGACTCCCTGTATACTCGTATACATTGTTTAAAATGTCTACTGTAGATTTCATAACAGAGAGGTCATTATGATTCAGTGACTTTGATTCTATGACGTCATGAAGAATCAAGTGTCATTTTTCAGGTTGGTTGT
>NW_007482080.1:0-297 GCF_000475195.1 Diaphorina citri
ACAAATGGAGTATGCCTGAAGGCATGTGATGTTGGTGTTTCGACTCCAAGTTAAGTAGTAAAATGTTGGGAACCTGTGAAATACGGTGACAAGAACTCATGCTTTACTAAATAATTTCCAAGGTACAAAGCTAGATCAAAGAATTTCTAATAAAAGCTTTAAAGAGGATACCAACACAATTAGGTAGGTACCATCCTCTGTGGTCTGTCTGCAGGTAACATTAGATCGGATCATAATCTTCAATACTTTCGATCTGCTCCAAAGAAAACGAAAAAATTGGTATTAGTTCGATGTGAT
>NW_007482081.1:0-297 GCF_000475195.1 Diaphorina citri
TCAGCAAGGGCGTTTGTTACCGGTGTGTCGTTATGCATGAGAAGCACTTCAACGTTCTTCAGTACAAAGAAAGTAAGTAATTCTGCCTACTTCTGTTTTGTATGTGAACTACGCCTTTACAGGGTGCCAATTTTTCTCTATTTCTCTTTCCTCTCTTCTCTAATCTCTTAATTACGTGGGTATTCTCAACCAACGTCAGTGGTAAAGTTGAAAGTTAGCACCACACCGTGGGCTTTAATGAGGTTGGTGGTTCGAGTCCAAGTCAATTCAGGGAATTAATTTAGCATAGTGTATTTA
>NW_007482082.1:0-297 GCF_000475195.1 Diaphorina citri
TTTCTTGATAATTAAGCAAAAATAAAAATGTTTGCAATTTTACTTTTGAGATGGGTATTCAAATATCATAGTTCGGTATAATTTACCTGGTACACGGTATCGCATGGAAGACACTTTATTAGAAAGAAGATCTATCAGAAATTTACTATGACACCAATCAAAATGACTGTAAACAGTCATTGATAATAATGTAGACAAATACCTACGTATACAGATGGGTTACCAACAACTCACCAACAACATCATTAATGGGAAGAGCATTTTGTTTGGCTGTAAGTTTTCTCAATTCCCGATCTC
>NW_007482083.1:0-297 GCF_000475195.1 Diaphorina citri
CCAGGGGGAGAACTGACCAGTAACCAGTTGTTATGTCGATAGTCATCTAGCTGGTTATTATGTAAACTAGTACAGTCAGTCCTAGCAATTGCCGAACGAGTACAGTCAAACCTGGATTTAGTGGTTCAGTGAACTTTGGAAACCTCAACCTTAGGTTGTGTGTATGTACCGGGATGAGAGAGGCAAGGTTGGTAAACTAACCTTGTTTTTAAGTTATCACGCAGCAACCATCTCAACCAAACGTTTTGTGTTGTATCCTTGTCACATTTGTGAACTACATACCAAATTTCAAGTCTC
>NW_007482084.1:0-297 GCF_000475195.1 Diaphorina citri
CTGTTTAGGATAAAATCCGCCCCGGGGCGGAAATCAAACCCGCGACCTAGCACTTACAAGGCAGTGAAGGAAGACGAGCTACCCTTCAAGCTAACTAGACTGGCATACAAAATAATCAACGAAGCAATAGTGTACACCATGGGGGGCTAATGACTTGGCGGAGATCTTTTTACCACAATCAGGTATTTTTGAGGGATTTTATTACTTTTTGTGAAATAGGTGCGTAGAAGTCGTGACCAAGAAATTGATTTAGCACCTTTTGCACATTTTGCTCATTACAGTTTGGCCTTCATCGGG
>NW_007482085.1:0-297 GCF_000475195.1 Diaphorina citri
CCGCCCCGGGCGGGAATCGAACCCGTGGCCTAGCGCTTACAAGGCAGACGCGCTACCAACTAAGCTAACTAGGCTGGCTTCTCACTTTTTTCCAAGTTCTTTTGTTTAATTAGTACAAAATACCTCCGTACCTAGTACCAATACATCTGTAGGTACCTAGATAAATACTCAAGAACCAGAACTTTCCAATAACCCAGTTAATTAACCATGGGTAAGAACAAATGTTCACACCTTTTGTTCCCGACTAATTTCAACAAAAGATGTCGAAACACACCTCAGTGTAAAGAGTGGCTTATA
>NW_007482086.1:0-297 GCF_000475195.1 Diaphorina citri
TTAAAAAAAAAAAAAAAAAAAAATAGGATGGGGTGCTGAACTGACCGAACGAGAAGGAGTCAGTGAAATAGGAGATATTGAGTGAGGTCTACCTAATGCCGCCACCCACGCTGAGACCATCTGATAGACTGCGGTCTCACAGACCTAGCTCCGTCAGTCCGTCTTAAGCTGTATAGCGGAAAAAGCTCAAGACTTCTTCGGTCTATCAGACCGTCTCGTCCTCTTACAGATTCCTGAATCTCGAGATTTTTTTCGCCACACATGTTCGAGTGAAAAAAAAAAACTTTGGTCCCTTGA
>NW_007482087.1:0-297 GCF_000475195.1 Diaphorina citri
CCGCCCCGGGCGGGAATCGAACCCGCGGCCTAGCGCTTATAAGGCAGACGCACTACCAACCAAGCTAACTAGGCTGGCTTATACCAAGTTTGTGTAATCCCGGCCATAAGAATGACAAAATATTGTGAAGATGTCTTTTCAACTTTTCATTCAAGAAAATTTCCACACCTCAGAATACTTTATTGGACTTCTAGTAATCTAATACAATGGCGAGTGTTCGATTTGATTGCTTTGTTTAGTACAAGTTATAAAATCATGTTTAGTACATTTAATCGTGGTCTCATTACATAACCAAAA
>NW_007482088.1:0-297 GCF_000475195.1 Diaphorina citri
TATTTTACAAAGCACTTTAAATACTATACCTAGAAATATGATTAACTTCAATGTTTGTCTTTTAAAAAATTAGACACTCCTTATC
The DNA here is from genome assembly GCF_000475195.1 of Diaphorina citri. Lineage (NCBI taxonomy): Eukaryota > Metazoa > Arthropoda > Insecta > Hemiptera > Psyllidae > Diaphorina > Diaphorina citri. Next base: position 86 of record NW_007482088.1, read on the forward strand.
ACACCTTTAAAAGAAACTTAAATCAACGAAACTTTCTGGGCTGAAAACAAGCGAGACTAACACACGAGGCTACCCATTCTATGGACTATTTACAAATGAAACTTGTAGCCGAGAAACAAGTTCAGACTAGCAGATAGCAGAGTGATCAGCGCGTATTCTAGTGGTGGTATTGGATAGGTAAAATATTATATTTTAATTAAAAAATATTGCTC
>NW_007482089.1:0-297 GCF_000475195.1 Diaphorina citri
ATAAAACTAATAAACAAACTTTCCAACGATATCAGAGTTCCTCAAGATCTACCCCACAAGTAAGTTCATAACTGCCTCACAACTCACAAGTAAGTTGATGACTGATAGCTGGGAAGGTCTTTAGTGATCTGGGTTTTACACACCATTTGTTAACATGCAACCCACCTATACTCACATTAATCTTACCCAGCCTGAGTGGGGCCGGGAAAAGCCAGCAGTATGCGATTGCCCATTTGGTCACCCACGCCTTTTCGGATACTAACCACTCATAACTTCAGTGATCCATTGAGAAGTTGG
>NW_007482090.1:0-297 GCF_000475195.1 Diaphorina citri
TAAATGGAAAATCTCAATTTTCCAGACAAATCGTTGACAAATTTTTACCGGCCAGCCCGGTTTTAAATAGCTCTCAATAAGTAGAACAAACCTGTGAAAACCGTTTGTCTTTATCCCAAACCGTTTTCCGGAAAACTCCGGAAAACTCTTTTGAATAATGGAAAATCTCAATTTTAAGACAAACAGTTGACAAATTTTTAACGGCCAGCCCGGTTTTATATAGCTCTCAATGAGCAGAACAAACCTGTGAAAACCGTTTGTCTTTATCCCAAACCGTTTTCCGGAAAACTCCGGAAA
>NW_007482091.1:0-297 GCF_000475195.1 Diaphorina citri
AATACCTGCGGCCCGCCAATGTTCAACAAATATCAAAAATGGCCCTCTATACATTTTGAGTTTGACATGCCTGTTTTACCCATCTGCTTTATAATGGATTCCAATCTCGTATTGATTTGGGTCTACTGTAATCTGTGGTGAAGATATGGCTGAAAGACACACTTCTTTCATAGTGAATAACTCGACTCAACCTACCTCAGAAGTGTAGTGGCTAGCACGGAGGACTTCGGATTTAGAGGTTGGGGCCGCGGTACCTCTGGCCCTTTGGCCCCATTGTTCCCCAGGTTGGGCACCACT
>NW_007482092.1:0-297 GCF_000475195.1 Diaphorina citri
CCCAGTATTATAGTGGAGACGTAAAAATCCTTTTAATATTACTGGAAATGCCAAGTAGGTACTACCTACTCCTAATATTATTAGTGAGATGACAAAACTCCTCAATATTGGTGGAGATGACAATTTTCCTTAGGTAATATTATAATGTAGGACATGTAGTATTGGCGGAGAATAGATGTCAAATGCTCTTTTACATTATAGTGTAGCAAGGGAGTAAAGAATTAAAAATTCAAAGACAATGTTGACAAATAATACGGCAGTATCCTCTGTTTTATCGCTTGTTTTACACTGTATTTT
>NW_007482093.1:0-297 GCF_000475195.1 Diaphorina citri
AAAAAAAAACAGGTAGGTAGGTAGGGTACCTACCTGAAAACATTCATAGCGAATAGCTTCCTAGTGACCCAACAGACCCCAAAAAACACACCACCCCGACCCAAAGTTGTGACTTTCGTTAGAAATGAATAGCTCACCCCTAAAGGGGATTTAGCTAAAAATATAGAAAGCAGGATTTTGGGAGAAAATCTGAGCTAGGGAGTTATAGGAAACACCTTTTTTATTCCTTCTCTCTGAATCAAAGATATGCAAATTAGGGGGAAATATTTATTTCCCTCCCTATTCCTCACCCATTCT
>NW_007482094.1:0-297 GCF_000475195.1 Diaphorina citri
TTTTAAAAAAAAAAAAAAAAAAAAAAAAAAAAAAACGAACAAACAAACAAATCTCTAAAAAAACCTTCAGATTCAGACTAGTTTTGATGGCCTCTAGCTAGGCTTCTAGATAATATGTATTTGGTTATTTTTTGGGGCCCTAATACCTATCAAGTAGGTATTACAATCCTATCCTCGAAAAATTACCTACTTTCTCATTTGTAATAGGAAGTAGGAAGTAAAAAATATCATTGAGAGTGAATCTACTTTCCAGTCCGTTTCGTAGGTAGGTTTTTTGTCTAATTTTTTTTTTTTTTT
>NW_007482095.1:0-297 GCF_000475195.1 Diaphorina citri
TGTCTTACCCTTCCGGGGTTACTCTCGCCTGGTGGGTTACCTTCCACTCTAGAGTCTATTATCTATTAGCTTCTACACAACATCGTATACCTTTCAGAAATAGGTCCCTGGGATCTTAAAGCTCAGCACCTGTTTGTCGATTCTCAAATTTCCACAAGAATTTTTTTTCTTTTTCCAAAAGAATAGTACAAAAATATAAATCCATTAAAAATCCCCTTTTGTTTCGTTGTTTCACATTTATTTTTACTTTTTTTTCTCTCTCCCGACAACTTTTCGACTTCCTCCTGATACGAGCAA
>NW_007482096.1:0-297 GCF_000475195.1 Diaphorina citri
TTGGAATGAGAGCAAAAACAAAATGGTTTTCTCTTTTTAAACTTTGACTAGTCCTAAAATTTGACTCCATCTCAAAACATTTTTGGACTTGGTCTGCTCTGCCTCTTAGCCATTCGTAAGTTGTCGAGGAAGTGTACGGTTGCTGTCGACATCGATCGAGTCTATCTACGACGCGGCGTCGCGTCGACTATGTGTGGACAGTGGATACAGCTTAACATATATCTCATGTTACCATGTGGATACCTACAACATCTAGTTTAAAACTCCTTACAATATCGATGAGTAGTTTATGGTGGG
>NW_007482097.1:0-297 GCF_000475195.1 Diaphorina citri
GATGTGACGTCATCGCCTACGAGAGCGTATGCCGTGACGTCAAAGTTTACGATTTACCGGTATTTTTTAAATCGATTTTTCTCGGGATCTAGAATACTGCCCGAATAGGACTGAAAAGTCCCTTTACTCCATCAGCAGTCCAAACAAGGTCTCGTCCCTTATTCCTGTCTACGGTTTTTCCTCAACCACTATACCACGCCACTGAATCTTTTCTATCCGTAGGCACCTATCTATCTTTTGTGATAAAAACCAACTCATCGGTACATTGTCTCAGAGGTTCGGAATATAAAAACCATT
>NW_007482098.1:0-297 GCF_000475195.1 Diaphorina citri
AAAAAAATCCTCTCTCTTCTTGCTCCTCTACCCCTTTATTCCCCCCTAAAATAAAATAATATTTTTATCTTTCACTTTCTATTACCTTGTGTATAGGGAAGCTATACATATCGGCAGAAATGTCCTTTTTGAGGTCCCCTGAGTCCAAAAAGTGGGTTTTAGCAAATTATCTGTTCACAATATGTAATATTGTATGTTCCAAGGATGGTAGTGTAACTATTTGTTAAAAATTGGATGGTAATCCGTCCAAATACTAACCTAACAACTTTGGTGTGATATTTTTGTGTGTCATAATGT
>NW_007482099.1:0-297 GCF_000475195.1 Diaphorina citri
CACTAGTTAGCTTGGAAGGTAGCCTGCCTTGTAAGCCGTTAGGTCGCGGGTTCGAATTCCACCCGAGGCAAACATTATACAGATGAGGTCCTTATGACTTGCGTATGTAACTCATACAGTGAACTAGTCCAAAGTTAGGACTCCTAACATGATAATGCTCGTAACACATTACTCGTAGGGACAATATTCTCATTTTAATCCCAGCAACATATCATACACTTTTTTTGTTCACAATCAATTTTAATGGTGTGATATTTATACCCATGTTAAAGTTAAGCAATATTTGGTTGATTAGCT
>NW_007482100.1:0-297 GCF_000475195.1 Diaphorina citri
GATGAAGAAAGACAAATTATTCGTGGACGGCAAGCCGTGGACTCAAGAGGAAGAGGAGGCCGATGTAGAAATGGAGGTGGATCCAGCAGGAGAAGGTACAAGCTCAAACATTCAAACAAAGGTTCCAGGAAAGATGAAAGTAGTAGGCCAACAAAGGAAAAGAGGGAGATCACCGGTACAAGAATCACGTGAGAAGACAAAGAAGAAAGTTATATCAGGTTCATAGACAATATAGCCGTGAACACTAAGCTAGCAATCGCCGCCACCGCATGCCAGTCGGACCATATACCATCGCAG
>NW_007482101.1:0-297 GCF_000475195.1 Diaphorina citri
GAGGAGGAGGAGGAGGAGGAGGAGGAGGAGGAGGAGGAGAGAAAATAATTATTGTAAGGTTATGAAAAGATTATGCGAAATAATTGACTTTACGAAGGTATAAGCCACCGTTGTCACCTACCTACGAAAGGTTTAAAGAAAGCACTTGTCTATTTGAGAGAATGAAAAGATACCTATAAGTACCTTAGGTATTAGAATAGGTAGGCTTGCCAAACGTCTTGAATTGGCCGGGACAGTCCCGAATTTCAGGGGGTGTCCCGGCGTCCCGTTCAGTTTTTCATTTTGGGGCGTTTTGTC
>NW_007482102.1:0-297 GCF_000475195.1 Diaphorina citri
GGCTGAAACTTTGGATTTAGGCTCTAGGGACCTCAAAACGTGTTTTGGTATTTATTTTCTATCTCCAGAATTCTCCAGTAATTTCCAATTATTGTCTCTCCACTAATTTCTATTGTATCTCCACTCATTTCTAACTGTATCTCCATTAATTTCTAATTGATATGTATTCATTGCTCTCTCTCTAATTTCCTTCTACCGTATCTCCATAATTTCCGTGTACTCAGAGGTGACGTTGAGAAGCAGAAGAGGAAGATCGAGGGAGATCTGAAGCTGACCCAGGAGGCTGTGGCCGATCTG
>NW_007482103.1:0-297 GCF_000475195.1 Diaphorina citri
ACCTAATTTTTGATCAGAGTATATTATTTAGAAAGCTGAGAAAACGAGCTTTCTAACCATGTATGTCACATTTGGACAAAAGGCCTCTAACCTCCATTATGAATGAAAGTTCGCGCGATTTTTTTGCCCTATACAGCATATAAGGTCGTGACTAGATTCGTTGGTGAGCGAATTGAACTGTGTTCCGACACCTAAATTTTGATCAGAGTATATTATTTTGAAAGCTGAGAAAACGAGCTTTTCAACCATGTATGTCACATTTGGACAGAAGGCCTCTAAGCTCCAGTATGAATGAAA
>NW_007482104.1:0-297 GCF_000475195.1 Diaphorina citri
ATAAATTGGTATTTCGCGATGTGGTAAGCCCCGACCTTAATGAGTTGCTAAATATGGTAATAGAAAGTTGTGTGCTTTTACAAGAGGCTACCGTAGTTTTAAAAATATCGATAAACAGAATCGATTCGTTGACCGTTTGGTCCAAAAATGCCGTCTTTCGATGAATCGGTAAATCGGTATCAGTAAAAAAGTGTAAACTTTTTTTTTTTTGCCAGTTTCCAGTAGGGATGTAAATGAGTTGCAAATATATCGATAAATCGATATATCGATATATCGGCCCCTCAAATATATCGATAT
>NW_007482105.1:0-297 GCF_000475195.1 Diaphorina citri
GTGGGTATCACACTAGGTTTGCACGCCAGAGGTCCCGGGTTCGAAAATGAATTCACGATAAGATTTCCTTTCGGTAGTACCTAAATTTCCCATGAAATGTTTGTCTCCAAAATCACATTACATTCACGCAGCCTCTTGGCGTGGAACTTTCAAACCAGAGCTGGTATTCTTCGGTATTACCATTGCTACTTATAGCTACTATGGATTTACAAGCAACTGTTTCTTATCTATGCTGTAATTGACTTCCGTTGTCACAACACGAGCTTTTACATATTGGAATATCCATTTAGATTGGAA
>NW_007482106.1:0-297 GCF_000475195.1 Diaphorina citri
ACTGTTGGACAAACAAACGGTTTAAATGGGAGATATCGGCAACCCTTTTACACCAAGGAAATTATTCAAATTTAGCTACATATACTATTCCCGAAATCCCCGATGTTAACCCTCTATGAAACAAAACTTAGCAAGAGTAAGGCCCATATCAACAAAATACTGGCTCTCAAGCAGCACTTGAGCATCAATGCCAAACATTTGATTGGGCAAAATTTGTTTCAGTATGACTTAAGAGCGAGAATTCATATTCATAAAATGGTATGCAGGAATACCGGTTCAATAGAACTCAAAGGGACT
>NW_007482107.1:0-297 GCF_000475195.1 Diaphorina citri
AATTTGGACCGATTGCAATACTTTCATTACTAGTATAGCTCCGCTATACTGTAGTAATAGAAAGTAAAAATAAATAACAACATGTTATCTGCATTTTATTTGTAGGCCTCGGCGTCACACTTGTAGGTACTTTGTAATTTGTAAATCAGGAACAAATTTGATATCAGGAAAAACCCCAGGTACAACAGCAGGCAGTGAACATCGAAAAATACAAAATAATCGCACCGGAACGGAGGTGCTAGAAATCAAGAAGAAAATAATGGGAGAGAGTAGAAAACTTTTAATAAAACACAATAA
>NW_007482108.1:0-297 GCF_000475195.1 Diaphorina citri
TCCCGGACTATATTCACCTAAGGCGATTGAAGTGATGAAAACATGATCTGCAAAACAAGCCTGTTGATAATTTTTGTAATTTCCTAGTATAAATATACTTGGAAATTTATCTTGTTGTATAAATGTGGATACGTAAATATTCATATTGTACCTCCATAGGGTCAAGAAAGGATTGGTAGTTCGACTGAAATTCACAAAGCTTGAATTATTCTCAGAGTTGTTTACTTTTGCAATATAACCTTTGTGTTCAATACAACGTCAACAAACTATACGTAATGCGGAAAGGAGTGCAAAACT
>NW_007482109.1:0-297 GCF_000475195.1 Diaphorina citri
AGCATACTGAGTAGTAGTAGTAGTAGTAGTAGTAGTAGTAGTAGTAGTAGTAGTAGTAAATTATTAAAGGAAAAAAAATGACAAAATGTTGGCCAAAAACCAAGAAAAATTACATCAAAAGTCTAAAAACAAACAGAAAAAAAAAACATAACTCAAACTCCAAATTCTTACAGAAACTCAAATACAGAAGATACAGAGAAAGTAAAATAAAAGGCCAAAATTTCAAAAGAAACCAAATTCAAAGGAGACAGTCAAATTCTAAAAGAGGCCATCAAAATTCTAGAAGAATCAGTACTG
>NW_007482110.1:0-297 GCF_000475195.1 Diaphorina citri
CTAAAAATTTCACGATTCTAAGCAATGTACAGACAAATCTACAATTTTATTTATATATAGATAGATAGATAGATAGATCCCCCAGCAGGGATCGGGGCCTCACAGTGTGTTCCAATTGATGGGACCGGCCTGGGGGTGTAACTGGACGACTGACAGCAGGACTTGCCCCCTGCATCCACGCGGCGTCCAGGCCAACGCCGATCCGCTACAGATGAAGAGATTAACAAAGATACAATATAATCAATACAGATATATACATACAGAACCTATGCCTAATATACTTCATTTTATTTTTTT
>NW_007482111.1:0-297 GCF_000475195.1 Diaphorina citri
AACGCCCATACATTTGAGAGGGCAACCGTGCAGATTGTAAACCTGTGGAAGTTGGAGAGGGGGTGAAATACCACCACAATTTTTTGATAGTTAGGAACTGTGGGTTTTGCAAAGGACGAGAGTTCATTTATACATTCATATTAATAAGCACTACTCTTCGTTCAGATGAGGTGCTAAAGTGGATGGCGACCTTATTGATATTTTAGTCTCCATATAGTCATACCTCCGTATCTTCTTCTTTTTGTAATGCACTATCCGTTACGGATCACGGATGTTGGAGACCAGCTTGGCAAGTTT
>NW_007482112.1:0-297 GCF_000475195.1 Diaphorina citri
GTCAAGAAGACCTACTTGAATAAGGTAAGTAAGACCTATTTAATTTTATTATTATTTTACAGATTTGATGGAGGGAACCGTAACAATAGAGGTCTTATCGTACCGAAATCGAAGACAGAGAGAAGGAATACAGGATAGAAGAAAGCCAGCCGTTCCGAGAATGAAAAACGAACCCGCAGCCTAGCGTTTATAAGGCAGACGCTCTAGCAACCAAGCTAACTAGACTGGCACTACTACTTTATGTTCAATAATATGTTTCAGATGTTAACCGAGGACACAGCGCGCTCTATCGGGATG
>NW_007482113.1:0-297 GCF_000475195.1 Diaphorina citri
ATAGGAGAAAACCAGCCGTTCCGAGAACGAACCTTATCTGTTTAGGATAAAGTTCGCCCGGGCGAGAATCTATCCCGCGACCTAGCGCTTACAAGGCAGACGCGCTATCATCCATTCATCCAAGCTAGATTCGTATAAGCTTAACCCATCTTTTGGGGGCTGTTTGCCCCTACACCTAAGCCTCAGAGTGGGCGTTCTGTGTTTCATTCAATCAAGCTATCTAGACTGGCTGTACATAAATTATGTAGGTACCTATGTAGGTACCTATGTAGGTACCTACATAGGTACCTACATAGG
>NW_007482114.1:0-297 GCF_000475195.1 Diaphorina citri
AGGAGAAAACTCAGCCTACGGAGGTATAGCTCGGTCATGCGCTCGTCTGATAACGAAGAGATCCCGGCTTCGAATCCACGCAAACTGGTAATAAAGGACAAAAAGAGGACAACATTTTCAGATACAACATACCTACTTCAATAAACAAGTTCATGTTGTACAAAGTTAATATCGCTTTTCTGAAAGAAGACATAATTATTATAAAATTACCAATAACTCAATAGTTATCACTTTCCAGAAAGAAGACATAACTCAGATATAATATTACCAATTACCAATAAATAAATAAATCATAAT
>NW_007482115.1:0-297 GCF_000475195.1 Diaphorina citri
ACATCCTCGCTCAACTATTTCATTGGAAAGACGAAGATTTTTCCACAAATTGTCCAAACAGACGCCATTGTGCTCTGAATTTGGTGTGGACGGTTCGATGGTACCAATCATAAGGACTTCAGACCACATCCTAGGGTAATGACACCAGACAATATCTCCAATAGTGACTAGATGAGTGTACCACAAGAGTGCCTGATACTCAACACTACATCATATTGGTAAGATGGCCTGTCATGCATGGAACATATAGCAACACATGTCAAACACACATTTAGACACGGACTTCATCTTATGCCT
>NW_007482116.1:0-297 GCF_000475195.1 Diaphorina citri
ATTTGAGAATTTGGCCACAATAGTAGTTGTAGCCTACTGCTGGAATAAAGGGACTTTTCAGTCTTATGCTATGTATCAATAAGCACTATTATTGGGAGTGATGAAGGCCCAGAGAACTTTAGAAAACGACAACACACTTACCTGTACAAGTAAACAAAGAAGATGACCAGATAGAATCCCATACCTATGAGACAATTCCTCATGTGATTCTTGATAGAGTCTCGGTTGTACAACTCTGTGGGATCAAACACACCCATGTTGCCTGATGGGACAGAATAGTACCTGTGGGGGAGGGAT
>NW_007482117.1:0-297 GCF_000475195.1 Diaphorina citri
AACCAAAATAGTTACCTAAATTAGGTACTTAACATCGTTCGATTAAGAAGCATAAAGTAGGTATGAGTTTAACAATAGGCAAGAGAGGAAGAAGTTGGAGGGAGAGCTTTTAATAAAAAAACAATATTAAATTTCCATTTCTAGTGGAGATGCCAAAGATCCTACCTGGGTACTGTATCAAATTTGGAGTGGATTTAGCTTGGAAGACAGAGTGTCTCCTTTGTAAACACTTGGTCGCGGGTTCGATTTCAGCCCGGGACGAACCTAATCCTAAGCTTCGTTCTCGGAAAGGCTGAC
>NW_007482118.1:0-297 GCF_000475195.1 Diaphorina citri
ACATAGGTACGAGAAATAAATAATTACTGTCTAGCATAGGATGAACTTGAAAACAATATCTACATGAGGTAATACTACCTACTACCTAGACATCAGGTACTCATTATACCTGTAAGTACTTCTGAGAAATAGGTATGTAGCAGTTTCCAGAAAAAAAATGCAAACCTTGAAAAAGCACAAATAAGAAGAAAGAACGGCGTGTGATAAAGAAAGGGAGAAAGGAAAGAAAAGAAAAATGGGAAGATAAACAAAGAAAGAAGTGAAATCCGGGGGTTAATTTGAGAAACGGAAGGGGAG
>NW_007482119.1:0-297 GCF_000475195.1 Diaphorina citri
AAAAAACCCCCTTGTACAAAATACGCTTTAAGAATTCTATAAAAATACGCTTGACAATTTGGCAACTCAGCTCGGTGTTTTTAAAAATTTTGTTTACTCATTGCTTTTGCTTGTCTCTTCTCTTGCCTCAATTCAACTTTTTGAACTTTTCAACTTTCCTAAGTTTGTTCACTCTCAGGCAAAATCAGAACTCCAATCTCCATACAGCTAAGAAAGAAAGTACATTAGAATTGATATACTTCAATTTGTAATATTCAGAAACAACAACAGTGCGAGGACATCAACTTGGTTCAACAG
>NW_007482120.1:0-297 GCF_000475195.1 Diaphorina citri
CCGTTTCTTGTTATCATGGAACCTAGGTATTTGAAAGCAGGTACTTCTTTGAGCATTTTGCTGTTCAGAGTGATTGGAGTGGGCTGGCAGTTGATGAACATCACCTCCGTTTTTTCTTCATTGACTTTTAGTCCCAGTTTTTCCGCTGTTTCAGAGAAGCCTGCAATGGTGGTCTGCAATGCTTCCGGTGTTGGTGCTACCAACGCGCAGTCATCCGCAAACATGAGCTCCGCCACGCTGGAGTTGGACACTTTCGACTTTGATTTCAGCCCTCTCTTGCAGAACATGTTGAAGTCC
>NW_007482121.1:0-297 GCF_000475195.1 Diaphorina citri
AAAGGGCAAACAGGCAACAAATTAACTAGGCTACCAGTAAAAAGATACACAATAACAATAAAATTATACCTAATCAGTAATTAATGTCTCGTACCCATGTACCTAATAAGTGGTAATATGTGCATACCTACTTACATAATTATAGAGAGTGAGATCAATTAAAAATTAAAAAGGAGATTCATTCGTTTAACTCGAGGTCTTTGGTTACCATTGTGGATGGGTTGAAAAGGCCGTTGATAATTCTACCAAGTTCCTTGGATTTTGGCTTTTGCTTGTCCAATGTCCACAAATGACGTG
>NW_007482122.1:0-297 GCF_000475195.1 Diaphorina citri
TGAAGACTCCAGAACTTTCAAGTCTGTTTCCAGTGCATTTAAATGTTCCTCATTATCCTCTTGATAGTTCCTCAACCAAATTAATGATCTCTTTGCTTTCCTCAGCTCATTACACTTCAAGTAATAGACTGGTGTCTCGGGCAGATAGCACGTTACTAGGACGGAGAAAATGGCTATGACAAGATTCATATAGTTGAATATATGGAAAGGCAAGAGCCAGCCACAGGTATAAGCATACAACGTACCAATACATCCAAACACCATGAGGAATGGACCAAGATGATCTCGAAGTCTGGG
>NW_007482123.1:0-297 GCF_000475195.1 Diaphorina citri
AACGATTCTAGTCGAGACCTTATATGCAGTATATGGGAATTTTTTTCGCGCGAACTTTCATTCACACTGGAGCTTAGAAAAATTTCGTCCATATGTGACATACATGGTTGAAAAGCTCGTTTTCTTAGCTTTCTAAATAATATACTTTGATCAAAAATTAGGTGTCGGAACACAGTTCAATTCGCTCACCAACGATTCAAGTCACGACCTTATATGCATATATGTGAATTTTTTTTCGCGCGAACTTTCATTCACACTGGAGCTTAGAGAAATTTCGTCCAAATGTGACATACATGG
>NW_007482124.1:0-297 GCF_000475195.1 Diaphorina citri
CCGACACAATGTTTTTCTTTTTGTGTTTATGATCAATTGATCACCATTTTGAATTTCTTTTCTTTCTTTTTTGATAATATATTTCTTTTTATTACCTAAGATTTGATTGCTCTTAATTTATTTATTAGAGTTATTAGTTTCAGAATTTACTTTTTTCTCCGATGCCTCCCAATTGGTACTTGCATAAAAGAAGAAAAAATATTTGTTTGTTTCGTATCTATTTTTCACGTAATGATTTTCTCATTTCTTTTTCTCGTTACAGATTCAGACTCCCTCATCCAAACCTGACAGTACCTC
>NW_007482125.1:0-297 GCF_000475195.1 Diaphorina citri
TAAACCTTGCTTAACTTCAAAAAAAAAGTTGGAGCTTTTTTTCACCTATCTTGGTGGTCAAGTCGCTCGGGGTTAACAGGAGGGCATAGGTTCAATCCCAGCCGAGGTATGGAATTTTATCCTCAATATTGTTTGAGTATTTGGCCACAATAATAGTAGCCTACTGCTGGAGTAATGGGACTCTTCAGAACTGTTCCCATATTAAAAAAAAAGAAAAAAAAATGCAGTACTGTCAGGCACAAAATTTTACGTCTAAAAATGGAAAGTTTTTTTTTTTAAAGAGGTTTGACAGAGGGA
>NW_007482126.1:0-297 GCF_000475195.1 Diaphorina citri
GATAAGACCATAGCAGTTACAGTTCCCTCTGTCAAACCTCTTAAAAAATTAAAAAAATATTCCGAATGAACATAGCGCGAACAACTCGACTGCTTAACTAGCGCGAATGTTTGCTTAACTCCATACATAAAAAGTTTACTCTCAGGCTTAAGTGTAGAGGCAAACTGCCCCAAAAGATGGGTTAAGCTTATACGAATCTCTCTAGCGCGAACGACCACCTTAAGATAGAAAAATATAGGACAAAAGGAAAGTAAAAAAGTAAGATCTAGCAAGCGACCGCCGCGGGGATAGTACGTT
>NW_007482127.1:0-297 GCF_000475195.1 Diaphorina citri
CATGAACGTGCGGTTTGCGAAATAGCTTGCCGTGCGGCCATACTCGTGTAGGAATAGCGAGCCTCCCTTGTCCCGTTCCTCTCGATCTTCTAGTAGCCCTGGAATAAAAACGAGTGAGTCTACTAAAAAACGAGTGGGAAGAAGAAAAAAACGAGTGGGAAGAAGAAAAAGAGGAAGGTTCTGGATATAAAAACGAGTGGGAAGAAGAAAAAGAGGAAGGTTCTGGAGTTTCAAGGAGCGATTATACGACAAAAAACTAGGAGAACACGTTAGGTTTTTTTTTTTTTTTTACTTTCT
>NW_007482128.1:0-297 GCF_000475195.1 Diaphorina citri
TATTGAGCTCCAAAGGCGTGCAGCCCGAACATTAAATGACTTATCTGTTTAGGATAAAATCCTCCTCCTGTTTCTTTTTAGCCTTTTCACACTCAGGTGGGGTCGGCATTTTTTGTTAGCAGCTTCCACCTGCCTCGGTTATTTACATCTTCCTTCGATAAACCCTTAGGATAAAATCTTCTACGGGCTGAAATCGAACCCTCAACCTTGCCCTACATACACTCACTTGTACTGATCATCTTCCACAAATTTCTGCAGCTCCTCTATATATCGTATTGATTTCAAATGATGTTGTAC
>NW_007482129.1:0-297 GCF_000475195.1 Diaphorina citri
GAAACTATCCCTGTCCATTGTGGTTATGTTATTTAGGGTTGAAAATAAAATAACAGGATAACAGGAGCATGAAAGATAAAATCATCCGTAACAATTGAAGTATTAAAGACTTGGAGAATATTGACATTGCTAAGGAGCTACTTATTCAAAATTCTTTTCAAATAGATATACCTACCCATTACAACTGATAGATATCTACTGAGTCCTCTCCAATGCTACACCATACCTACTGATTTCCTCACATCTTTCATTCCAACTTCCAGGACTCAAAATCACAACCGTATTCATCATCGTACC
>NW_007482130.1:0-297 GCF_000475195.1 Diaphorina citri
TTCAAAGGCTGACTCACCGAGCTACGTAAATATAAGCCTATATTTTTCGTATATTATGAATTCCTCATAAGTCTCATAACATTTTAATTTTCTCTCCCTCAAAAAAAGGAATAGGTAATACAATGAAAGATGATTAGCAAAATATGACTTTTTTTTGAACACTGAGAAAAAATAAATAAAAATAAGCCGTAAGCACAACCATATATCCATTAATCATAAAAAAATATTATAATATGTCTGCATGACATCCCGTCAGGGTTATTGGAAAACCATGTTACGTGTTAATTGATTTAACGT
>NW_007482131.1:0-297 GCF_000475195.1 Diaphorina citri
TGAATTACCGTACAGGCCAACGATTATTACCGTACCTACTTACAAAGTCGCTCAAAAGGAACTAGCGCTTCTCACAACATTACCTTTAGCCACAGGTCGCTCAAATTTTGCAGACGGCTTCCATTACTAATGATGATCAAAAGTGTCTCAAATTTTTCAGACAGCTTCCCCAAAAAATGAGCAATGATTATTTTTGGGGGCCTTTATTATTACCGTACACTGTTCTACAACACTTCATCTGGCAACACTGCATCAGGTGCCTGACCCTGACAAAATTCAAGTCCTGTGCAAAATTTC
>NW_007482132.1:0-297 GCF_000475195.1 Diaphorina citri
TACTACTCAATTATGTATGCAGCCTTCATATATCGCATAGGATTTTTAATTAAACCAAGCATATTCATAGCATTCGTTTAATTTCTAGAACTTTGTGCTTTGCAATTATCCATTTCATTTCTAAATATTGCCTCTTTTCATAATACTTATTAATTTAATAGAGAGAGCAGTTATCACAAGTAAATAGTGGTATCTAATAATCAAACTGGTTTGGATATCAAGCTGATTCGCTCTTTAAACCGGATGAATACAGATTTCAAAAGAAAAGTACTCCCAATTGTGTGAATCCGATTGATT
>NW_007482133.1:0-297 GCF_000475195.1 Diaphorina citri
GTACGCGTCCCCCCGGTTGAGAATCGCTGTTCTAATGCATTTATCCTCGGGTCTACATATGTATGTTAAAGTGTGTGTTAATTTCCGAGCAGTCTCAGGGGTTAAGACATACTTGGAACCTGTAAACCCGGGCCTTTCAAAATTTAAACCTCTATGATTGTGATTAATCTTGTAGTGCATTTAATAATTTAATTTTATTTCATGATCTTGGTGACTGAAAAAGACCCCCGATTGGGTGAACGTTAAGTTGTTTTCTCTTGGTTGAAAATACTATACTGTTATCATGTGTACGTTAAG
>NW_007482134.1:0-297 GCF_000475195.1 Diaphorina citri
GTGGTTCGAGTCCAAGTCAAGCCATAAAATTTAGCGTAGTGCATTAAGCAGGGAACGACATTTGTGACAAGCATTTACGCTTAGCACAATTCAAAAAAATCCTTTTTATGTAGGAAATAGTTTTATACCTACATAATTAAAGGTACCAACTCTCTACCTATACTGGGTCAAGCTCTAGGCAATTTTAACTAAACAGAGTATGGGAAGACAAGAATTGTCTCCCTTCTCGCCCATCTGATGAGAGGCATACTACGGGATGGGCATGCTACGACACAGGCCACATGCGTCTAATGTAGC
>NW_007482135.1:0-297 GCF_000475195.1 Diaphorina citri
AAAACATGAAATTGGATGTGTCTCCAAAAACAAACCGTGGAAATGTTCGAGGTCGTAAAATGGGGAACAATAAAAGCAGTAAACGTTAAATTAATTAATTATAATTAATTATCTCGCTGTCCTCAATAATAGTAATAAAATAATAATAGTTCATTTTGTTTCTAAAGGTAGGTTTAGACGAAGCGAGTCTACTCGCGCACCAAAACTCGTTTCCTCCTTGCACATCAAAACTCATCCTCGCGCCACTGTTTACACGAAACGCGTTTCCTCGCTTGGAAGGGTGAGCCAGGCAGTTCG
>NW_007482136.1:0-297 GCF_000475195.1 Diaphorina citri
CCTTCAGGGATGTTCTTAGAACGGAGACCTTTGGATATCGATGAGAGTAGAATTTCCTTCTTTGTTTTCTTTTGTCAGGTATTCTTCTTCGTCATGATTTTCTTCTTCGTCTTCTTGCTGAATGATGCATTTTGTTATTTGGGAGACAAACATCTTTGTTCCAAGAAATTACAACCAACGCTACAGAGCAAAACTGGCAGATTGTGATTCCAATGGTGTATCCGATTTTGTTAAAAGAAGAAAACATTTTTTTTTTAATGGCTTTATTTTTGGCAGGATTAAAGTCCCTAAGCCTGC
>NW_007482137.1:0-297 GCF_000475195.1 Diaphorina citri
TGACTGAAAAATCTTTCCAAGCGTGCCGGTACTCGACAGTTTTTTCGAAGTGCATTGAATCATTTTGTGTGAGATTATAAAACTGGACAAGGTGCTATCTGTATTTTATTTGAATTATGCAAACGATTGACCAAAGCTTTAGATCGACTTCAAAGATTTCTAATGAGTTGTGTCTTGTGATCAATACAAAGAAGAACATGATTACCAGTAATAATCTTCAGGATTGAATTTTCAAGATGGTGTCAACTAGAGAAATAGGAGATTATTTCCAGACGGTTAATTTTCTTAATCACACCA
>NW_007482138.1:0-297 GCF_000475195.1 Diaphorina citri
TCTCAAGGAATGTGGATGTGTAAACTGGACGAGTGCATTATTTGATCTGGCATGGAGTGAAAGCTACGAGAATCTCATTGCAGTAGCTAGTGGAGATGGTGTAGTACAAGTAAGAAATGTTTCTAGTTTGGACAGCCCTACTCTATTCCAAGAGCACACACTGGAGGTTCAGTCGGTTGACTGGAACCAAGCATTCATTCTGTCTGGTTCCTGGGACAGCACTGTCAAAGTTTGGGATCCTGAGAGACAAACTTCAGTGATGACATTCCCGACATTTAGTCCTGTACATTGTGCTAC
>NW_007482139.1:0-297 GCF_000475195.1 Diaphorina citri
GGTGCATTGGTTGGCGGCATTTTACCGCTTTTTGGCGGTTTTCGGTCTAGTTTAACAATATCTCGGGAACGGTATGAGATAGAGACTTGAAATTTGATATGTAGTTCACAAATGTGACAAGAATGCAACAGAAAACGTTTAGTTAAGATAGGTGCTGCGCTTGGCGATATTTTGACCGCTTTTGGACGGATTTCGACCGTTTTTTGGCGGGTTTCAGCGATACCGACTAAACGGTTAGAGATATGGTAAAAGTTAGGGTAAAATAATACTCAAATAAGCATCATTCAATAGGATAAG
>NW_007482140.1:0-297 GCF_000475195.1 Diaphorina citri
TGGCAGGAAAGATTAAATATAAAGAATAAAGTGAAAATCCCGAGAAAGTACTTGATTGATCCATTTTCTTGTTTTCTTGATTATTCCATTTTGTTTCCTCAATGATTGATCCATTTTCTCACTGTCTTGATTGGTCCACTTTCTTAACGGAAAAATAGGAGAAATGAAGACGAAGAGTAGGAGAAACGGCAGGAGCAGGAGCAAAAGAAGAAGAAGGAAGAAGAAAAAGAGGAAGAGAAAGAAGAAGAAGGGGAAGAAGAAGAAGAAGAAAAAAGAATAATAATAATAATAAAAAAA
>NW_007482141.1:0-297 GCF_000475195.1 Diaphorina citri
TCACAAGTCACAGACAAATAGCAGATAGGTGCGGAGAATCAGTGCCGACTGGAGTGGTCTGTGAATGGGGCAAACATACACTAGATCCACTACTAGCAGGAAAATAAGTGGGTATAGGTATCTTCTCGACGCGACGATACGTGACCCTACCAAATGCCTACCAAACATAGATAGGTTATATTATGAGCATCAACTTACCAAATTCTGCCTGGATCATGAAGCAATGATCGAAAACGAAAAGAAAATATTTAAAAAAGAAAAATCTTTCCAAAAGAGCTGAATAGTTTGCCCTCTTTT
>NW_007482142.1:0-297 GCF_000475195.1 Diaphorina citri
ATATTTGCAATCGAAAAACGAGTACAAATTTTTGTCGATGGTGGGATTCGAACCCGGGACCTTTTGCATGGCAAGCAAACCACTGGACCAACCGTGCTCCAACTTTATGGACAGATAAGTCCTATCCACTCGACACTTTTCTATCCGTCCCATTTTACGCTACATCCGCACGCTAAATGAGCTATCCAAAGCATGTGGATTTAAATCTTTGAAATTGTAATAAAGAATTTCCGAGTACCTGGCCCGTGTTCCATAAAAATCTTCGCACCTTGCCCTCTCAAATGACGTAATATTACT
>NW_007482143.1:0-297 GCF_000475195.1 Diaphorina citri
AAAAAAAAAAAAAAAAAAAAAAAAAAAAATCTGAGATTAATAGGTTTATCTTCCTAGAATACCTGGGGAATATTGCGGGAATATTTCATCCGATATTCACAACACATATAAATATTCACATAGGTACACATAATATGTATGAAATAGGGCGTAGGGGGATCTTTAGATAGGTAGATCTACATAATTTTATTTTATTGTGACATTTACGAGCAATATATCGTTATTATTTACTGTTCTGATATGGTATGCATACGTTTTTTTTTTTTTTTTTTTTTTTTTTTTAATTCAGAAAAATTT
>NW_007482144.1:0-297 GCF_000475195.1 Diaphorina citri
TGTAAGCCTTGTTACAGCCCTCATCAGTACCAAATGTATGTAAGCACTAAGCATAATAGGTGTAAGCCTTGTTATAGCCCTCATCAGTACTAAATGTGTGTATCTGTATTGTATGTTGTATATAAGTATCTCTCAAGTCACTTAATTCATACACACGGATCTGAGTCGTATGGAAACGAGACACAACGAGTCGTGAAATCAGTTTTACGAGTAAGTCTGCCTTGATTGTCGAAACTCATATAGTAGAATAGTAAGTATCTAACTAGCACAAGACAGTATCTTCTATCTATGAGAATG
>NW_007482145.1:0-297 GCF_000475195.1 Diaphorina citri
GATTTTTCTATTCATAATCTCGTTTATGATCCTCCACGTTCGTAACATATCTCCTTGTGCTTCTTTAAATAATTTGAATAAATAGATTCGTTTTTCTTTTTTTATGGCATTTGTCGTGGCATTCCTTTGTTTCTTGTATTCTTCATACATTAGTACGTTATGTTTATTATTTTGCCACCTTTTTAACAGAATGTTTTTTTCTTTGATTTCACGTTTTATTTTTTTCGTTTACCCAAGGTGTATTTTGTTGTTTTTTGTTTTTAGGGATCTGTTTTACGGCTTCTTTATAAATGGTAT
>NW_007482146.1:0-297 GCF_000475195.1 Diaphorina citri
TAAGAATAGAACCAGATTGGAAAATACTTAGTGTCGACTCTGACAGGGTGGTGAAGAAAGAATGTTCTTGTTTCTTCAATTTTACTATTTTTCCCCGCATTTGGAAAATCCTACAGATAGGTGGCGTAATACCTGCTAGTGTTCTTCGAATAAAGGACTCTTACAAAATAGGCGTCTAAAGATATTTATGTTGCTCAGCCGATTTTTATTCCAACGAGATAGGGATTTTGCTCGAAAAATTCGAAAATTAATCATTCACTTATACCCAAAGAGATACGAGTATTGTTCGAACACTTC
>NW_007482147.1:0-297 GCF_000475195.1 Diaphorina citri
TGTGAGAGAACTGTTGAATTTGATTCGAACCAAGACCAAAGAGAGAATGGAGCATCCAGACGGCAAAATCTACACTGACGCAGAAATAGAAAAGTTCCTTGACAGGTCTGACCTCATTGCAAAGACTAGGCAAACTCAGTGATACTGAAATTCCTGGATAGGTCTAACCTGACTGGGTGAATGTAGGTAGTTTTCTTCATTTTGTTTTCAGTTTTCTCTTTTTTTTTCTGTTGAATTTCTTTGTTCTCATTTCTTTCTGGTCACTTTTGACATATTTTGTTTTCTGTTAAGAATTTT
>NW_007482148.1:0-297 GCF_000475195.1 Diaphorina citri
CCTTTTTTTTTTTTTTTTTTTTTTTTTTTTTAGTTTGAGTAACAACCATGCTCATCGTAGATGAACATGAGTGATCCATTGGTAACCTTGGTAGGTATAGGTATACATCCTTATTGTAAAGCAGCAGAATTTAATGCCGAAATGGTTATTCATCCTGCTCACAGAAGTGAACGTGTTAAAAAGTTAAAATAAGGAAAGAGGGGATACTTCAACTTTTCATCTAAGGAGTTACAGAGATAGAAGTGGATACTGTATATATGTGTACAGTCACTACTCTTTAGCAGTGATTCCCAAATT
>NW_007482149.1:0-297 GCF_000475195.1 Diaphorina citri
TACCTCGGCTGGGATTGAACCCACGCCCTCCTGTTTACCAGGCGAGTGCCTTGACCACTACACCACCGAGGCAGGTGATGACCAGGACTTACAAATGCAGGAATCTATCAGTAGGTAATCTAGATTATTGAGAGCTTCCTCAGCTGTTAATAAAGTCATTAGTCTCAATGATTACTAGATGAAGAAAGTGAGAAACAAAACTATTCAACCATAACAAGGACTATTGTACATGTTGTATTTGTAAAGAATTGTGAACTTTACAATCATTGTAAATAGGTCCTGTTACAATAGGTAATT
>NW_007482150.1:0-297 GCF_000475195.1 Diaphorina citri
TTTAATAACTTCTGTAAAAGTTGAGGCAAGACGAGTAATTTGGAATGTAGAAAGAGAACTTTAAGATTGATGAAAAAACTTTGAACCAAGGAGAAAATTAAAGTGTTCAGCGGTCTGCGACTTGCGAATTATAAAGTCACTATCACGTTCTTTTCTTTCAATTGTTTGACCTCTCTGTAATTCTAAAACCCATACCATCATCATAAGTAGCATTGTTATTAATAGAATATCTTTCGTTAATTTACAAGACTTTATTATTTGGAGAAGTAAAAATACAAAACTAAAATTGTCAGTACA
>NW_007482151.1:0-297 GCF_000475195.1 Diaphorina citri
CTACCAGAAATACCTTCCACGGCGCCCAAAGACAAACCAAAAGAAAAAGCCAGTAAGTGATTTGTTGTTGTTAAACTAGCAACATGGTGCTTTTGAAGCAGTTGCATTGCTTTCCAAACTAACTAAGCTGGCAAATGATTTTTTTGAGCCCCAAATAACATGGGCTATGTAAAACTCACACAAAAAGGTGTTTAAAACATAATTATTATAGTCAGCAAGTTGTATTTCCATGGCAAAGTGCAAGTCACATTGGTCAGTTCTGAAAATAATGATAAATTATTGTAGGTTTCTCATCCC
>NW_007482152.1:0-297 GCF_000475195.1 Diaphorina citri
AATTTTCCTTAGAAGTGGTGTTGGGACCATTGTTACCGAGAAGAAAACTTATCAGCTTTGATTAAGGAACAAATTACATGACAGAATTTATTTTTTACCGTCAAGAAATTGCCTTCGAAAGAACTGCCCTGTATCGAATATTCAGGGGTCCCCTGATTGTGTGACTTGAAAATCTAATTGTTTTAAAAAAATTTAAGAGAACAGAAAACAATAATACAAAAAAAATGCGTAACTTAAAAAAAGGACGGTAGAATATACAGTTAAATTTCAGTCTATGTTAAGAGGAAAAGGCTTCGA
>NW_007482153.1:0-297 GCF_000475195.1 Diaphorina citri
AGTTTTAAATCTGTTTGTTTGACTTGACGTAAAATCCCTTGAGGGAAAACGTTGTTTTCTCATCGTCCAGTAACACCCTGTATAAATTCCTGCAGAACAACAAATCTTTCCCTTCTTGTGCAGACATTTTCTTGTTCTCTGCACACAAACACACACTATAAACATCATATATTTAGACGTTCCCTGTTTACGTATACTTATGCCTTAACATTTTATATTCCCTCCCTCCGTCTCTGCCAAAGTCTAAAAGCCTTTTATTTTTCCCTCCCTTGCAGAAACCTTGAACAACCTTTCCCC
>NW_007482154.1:0-297 GCF_000475195.1 Diaphorina citri
GGTTTTAACTCTTTAATGAGTGTGCCACCAGGACCTTTGCAGGACATAGTGTAATAATATAGCTTATTGTAGCTTGGTTTTACTTTGCAGGATATGCTTGTAATCTTGTATTATAGTTTACTACTGTGTGGCCAAGAGAGGAGAGAGGGTTTACCATAAGTGTGACTTGATTTACCATTGTTAAATCTACAGGGTCATCTCTCGAGTGAGAAATGGTGCTGAATCGTCTGGTCAAGAATTATGAGTTTTTAGTCCGTCCTTCCTTTATTACAATAGTAATAAAAGGTATAAGGGACG
>NW_007482155.1:0-297 GCF_000475195.1 Diaphorina citri
ACTTATCGAGTATTTTAGTACAGTCAAACCTGGATATCATTCTCTCATATTATTTACCTAGTTCTCTTGTACATACATCAAACACGTCACATTATAAACTTTTTTCAACAAAATTCCTTTGATCTTTTCTTACTTCATATGGGTTTCAGGACCATTAGAGCCCGTATCAAGCACACTCTCATTTAATTACATTGCCTACAGGACATCCAGGGGGAAAAAAATCGGGTGAAACTCAAGACAAGTGGGAACGGTCTCTCGGGCAATGTCGATGTCAATGGATTTTGGTCAACTCGAGTG
>NW_007482156.1:0-297 GCF_000475195.1 Diaphorina citri
TACATAAGAGAAAAAACAGTAATGTATATGTACCTTATAATAAACTAACCGTGTTTAGTGAATATGAATACACATCAAGTTATCCAACACGCATAACCACCTCCCCCAGTCCTCCTTACCTCTTTTCTTCTTTGTGAACTCTTGTTATCTTTACAAAACACGTCTTGCGTTTTCTGTCTTCTATTTTTTCGGCAAATAAACAACTAAAAATCAATAATTTCGAATCATCTTACTCCTTCTGTTGCTAAACAAAGTTTGAAATTTACCTAAATGATTTTTCCTTTATTTCATCTTCAA
>NW_007482157.1:0-297 GCF_000475195.1 Diaphorina citri
GTTTTTTAAAAAGAAGTTTTATTGGGTCACAATAATTTTATTTTGAACATACAAATAGTCTCCAAATCTCGTACGTCTGATACGTCTGAACTAGATCCAGGATGCTAGTGATTTTAATCCAAATTTTTAGTAAGTAGGTAAAGTGGGTATTATTTTATTTGATACATTTACCAAGAAGTACTTTTTAACTTCATTTTGTTTCAAAGATTAAAGTAAGAAAAAAATAAAAAAATGTCTCCTTGTGAAATATTATTAATTTATTTAATATTATACCCTTGTGGCTCGAAGCGGGCCGCA
>NW_007482158.1:0-297 GCF_000475195.1 Diaphorina citri
GTTCTGTACTCGGTAGATGTTGTTCGTGCACCAGTTCTGGAACAAAGAAATAAAATGGGGATTATTGAAGAGAAAATCCGGACAAAATCGACTTTTTTTAATCCAACCAGGTCGCAGTGACATAGTTAGTTTATTATAGCCGATGACCCTACTTACTGTACCAAGACCAAACAGTCAGATTTTTTAGAAAAACTTATATCTTCCAAAACGATTCTGACAGTTTGTGGAGTCAAATCTTCAAACGAGGCTGAAGTTAATAGGTAAGGTATTAATAATTTTATTACTCCTAGGTACCTA
>NW_007482159.1:0-297 GCF_000475195.1 Diaphorina citri
CAGAATAGAGGAAGAAAGGAGAAGAAGAGGAAAAATAATGAACTTAACAAGCTGGGCCCGTCCCTCCGGGAATTTTTTTAGCCCGTAGTGATTAGAGAAAATCAGTATACCTATGTACCTACCTAATTTGTTTAATATTCAGTTTATTATCATTCTTGATTTGATTTTACTTTCATGTAATGATTTAATGATTAGACTAGACTGACAGAAATACAGACAGACACCGAAGCGAATACAATAGTTCGTCCCTTATACCTTTTTATTACTATTGTAATAATAAAGGAAGGACGGACTAAA
>NW_007482160.1:0-297 GCF_000475195.1 Diaphorina citri
CTTCTGAAACAGGGACTAGTTTTATTTTATTTTTACACAATTTGGCTATGTAGGCCATTAGCGGCAGATAAATAAGGTGGCTTTCAGCTCTTTGAGGAAGTTGTTTCTCTTTAAGAAACGCAGCAGGGCAGCAACGGAATCAGGATCGTTTTTGAAAACTTGGACAAGATCCTGGTAATACGAAGATTTTCCTGTCCTTCCTGTCACATTCTTGTCCTCTCTTCAGGTATCGGTCCAGAGGAACATCTGCAAGGTCTGAACATCCCCATCATCAAGAACCTGAGTGTGGGTCACAAC
>NW_007482161.1:0-297 GCF_000475195.1 Diaphorina citri
GGTCATTGTTTGGATGAAAATCCTCATGCAGAGGCTCTGGCTGATGGGCCTCGGATGGGATGAACCGTTGCCTGACGATTTACTTGCTGAATGGTCCTCATTCATCAGCGAACTACCAGACCTTCAAATGATGAAGATACCACGCTACGTATTAGACACCTATGTAAACCCACCTGAATTAATTGGATTTGCCGATGCCTCTAGTATTGCCTTGGCCGCCGCCGTGTATATCCGTGTTGTTTGCTCCGATCAACGTGTGTTGGTCAACCTCATTCGAGCAAAGACCAAAGTTGCTCC
>NW_007482162.1:0-297 GCF_000475195.1 Diaphorina citri
AAAAAAAAAAAAAAAAAAAAAAAAAAAAACAAATGAACCAGACCTGATTTCAGAAGAAGAAAATAGTTCCAAGTCCCTCTAGGTACTCTAGGTAGTCTAGTTAACTTGGAGGGTAGCACAAATCGCCGGTTTGATTCCCGAACGTGGCGGACTTTGTCCTAAACTAAACAGAGAAGGTTTTTTCTCGGAACGACTGGCTTTCTCTTATCCTGTCCTCCTTCTATAAGAGAAAGATCAAAGAAAGTTTACTGTATCTTAATAATTGATAATACCTACCTATCTATCATTAATTTTATC
>NW_007482163.1:0-297 GCF_000475195.1 Diaphorina citri
AAAATATTATTATGATTAAATTGATCTCCTTAGGCTTTGTTTACTTCTACATATTTTTCGAATCATTTTTGAATGCAAGAAGTTTGATAGAGGAAACTGTAACTGCTAAGGTCTTATTGTCTCGTAATCGAAGGGAGAAGGAGGACAGGATAGGAGAAACCCAGAAGTTCCGAGAACGAACCTTATCCGGTCAGGATAAAATCCGCCCCGGGCGGAAATCGAATCCGCGGCCTAGCGCTTACAAGGCAAGCGCGCTACTAAACAAGCTAGCTAGGCTGGCTAAATGATACTTTATAC
>NW_007482164.1:0-297 GCF_000475195.1 Diaphorina citri
TTCCAGTATATCTCTATCTATTTTCGTCTCTCTACTCTCCTCTTTGTTTCTTTTATGTTTAGACAATGAAATAAACATAGGAAGAAGATGGAAGAAGGAAGAAGAGGAACAAAAGAGGAAGAGAACGTGGGAGGGAGAGATAAGAGTCTGTCTGAGATAGCAGTCTGAAATTTGACGAGGGTTGAGAGTTCTATAGAACAAGAGTTCTCTAATACAAGGAGTTCTACAGTACAACATGAAAATGAAATGTTCTTGAAAGACTTTGAAACATGGCGCGTGCCTTCAGTTTTCAGTTCC
>NW_007482165.1:0-297 GCF_000475195.1 Diaphorina citri
TTAGAAAATCAGATATTCTCCCAAGGGGGTGTTTCCTACACATTCGAAGGGATATCTCATCTCCTTCACATAGGTACCTACTTCACTAACGGCAGAGATGAAATCTTTTAACATAGTCCATACAGGTCTTCCTTATCCAATAATGGTTATTTTGATAGGTACCTACCTTAGAACATATATATCTTAAAATTTCATAAGCTTTTACTGATGACAGTATGTATTATGGTTTAAAATCTGTGAATGATTGGTATGAAATCGTAACTATCTACATAAGATCCAATTACATAGGATTAATTG
>NW_007482166.1:0-297 GCF_000475195.1 Diaphorina citri
TCTTCTTTCTCCCTGCACTGGGCTTTCTAGAATCACTACTTGAGCAGACTTTGTGTGAATCACTACTTGTCGGGAATTTGTATAAACAACAACTGCTTTTCGAGACTTTGTGTGAATTTGAGATCTCCGGGAAATAACTACATATAGAGATCGCGGGTGAATAACTTCTATTTGTTACTTTATGTAAACTACTTCCATTGATATTTTGTGTAATAATATTATTTTGTCCAAGAGACATCGGGTTTAGACTCTTAAGAGTCCGGGTTAATTAATAAGTACTTACTTATTCGGGATTCA
>NW_007482167.1:0-297 GCF_000475195.1 Diaphorina citri
CCAATCAAATGCCTTGAGACTATGCTTAGCACGAACTTAAGAGCCAGCATTTTGTTCATAAATATGGGTGTTAGTCCTGATGAACTTGTGGAGTCATTTTCATCAGTTCCTCAACCCCCTCAATCCATTATTGACACTGCTTCTTCACATTACTCTGCCCTCCCTGTCCGCGACGGTATCAACTTCGAGATTCAGGAATTCACTGAGGCTAATCTTCTGAAGAATCTAAAGAAAGGAAACCAATCTTCAATGGGCTATGACCAAATACCCCTCAACTACCTTACTCGTATGAGTGGT
>NW_007482168.1:0-297 GCF_000475195.1 Diaphorina citri
TTGGTCAGCAACGCGGAAAGGGTCCGGATCGTCATTTGGTCAACCTTCCTGAGATCGATCATCGAACTTTTTTCATTTCGAAAGAGGTTTCCTCCAGCTGTCTTTTGTATGATTCTCTTGTGCCGATATCAAGTTGACCATTTTTTCCCTCAAACACATAAAATTATACCTTTAGATTCGGTTTATCAATTATTGCTTTTATCAGACTGTTAAAAATATCGGCCAGTTGTTAAAACACATTTGAATCAATGCTAATTTACAAGACAAATAACTTTAACATTAACACATTGTGTACGA
>NW_007482169.1:0-297 GCF_000475195.1 Diaphorina citri
GTGTAAAAAAGGGAAAGAGAGAGAGAGAGAGAAAGAGAAAAAGAGAGATAAAGGGAGATAGAAAGAGAGAGAGTGAGAAAGAGGAAAAAGAGAGGAGATAAAGGAAGAGGGAAAAAGAGAAAGAGAGACAGAGAGAAAGGTAAACAGATAGAAAGAAAGAGAGAAAGGAAAAGAGAGAGAGAGAGAGAGAGAAAGAGAAAAAGGGAAAGAGAGAGAGAAAGAAAGATAAACAGATAGAAAGAAAGAGGGAGAGAGAGATACGAGTAAAGAGAGAAAAGAAAAGAGAGAGAAAGTAAG
>NW_007482170.1:0-297 GCF_000475195.1 Diaphorina citri
CCCTCTTTCCTACGGTATAGTACGGGCGCTATCATGGCAAAGCAGGGGAAACGGGCTTCAGAAGAGGGAAAATTGCGAAAGGAAAATACGGCTAAGCATGCCATGCAATGTTGCCATTTTCTATTTTTCTCTTATCTACAGCTACACGGTAAGCATGCCATGTTGCCATATTTCCTCTCAGCACACTGCTCCTCACAAGGTTAACTTTTGTGCTGAGTTCACCAAAGCGTATTTTCCATTTGGTTGGTTACATGTAACATTTCAGCGCTGTTTTTTTATAGGTACCTAAACAAGGTA
>NW_007482171.1:0-297 GCF_000475195.1 Diaphorina citri
TTTGTGATGTCATAATTTTTCAACTCTCATAAAGAAATAATTTTACAACTGACGATAATTTCGCTTCCTTCCTCCCTCCCTCCCCTTTCTTCTTTTCTTCGTCTCTTCCCTTTTCTCCCTCCTCTTAACAATTTTTTCACCATAATAAGAACAAACATTTTATTTATTTGTGCTACAGTGTTTAGACATAATAAAATCGAGACAGAGGGAGGGAGTGATGGGATAAAGAAGGGTGGGAAATAAGGAAGTGAGAGAAGGAGAGAAGAAAGGGAGAGAGAGACAGGGAGCTAATAAATA
>NW_007482172.1:0-297 GCF_000475195.1 Diaphorina citri
TCGGCTGTAGGTAATTTGATTTTTATAAGGATGTCTATAAGTTTTTGATGGTTAACGTTATCGAAAGCCTTTTCATAGTCAATAAATGCGGCGTAAATATCACTGTTTTTTTCCACATTTTTCTCAAGCAGTATTCTCATGACAGTTATTGCGTCCCGACAACCCTTCCCAGCCCTGAAACCCATCTGTGTTTCGCTCAAGTTTTCTTCTATAATGTTATTGATTCTTTGTTTTATAATTTGCAGCAAGATCTTAGAAGCATGTGAGATTAAGCTGATGGTTCTGAATTGGGAGCAG
>NW_007482173.1:0-297 GCF_000475195.1 Diaphorina citri
TTCATGTGAAGTTCATGTTTGTTTCCAGTCCCCTCGACAAGTTGCTAATGATTAGCACCAGAGTTAACCAGAGGCTTCACCATTTAGGATCTCTGTGAATAAAAGTAAGTCAGATAATGAATCTATTTTGATGATTTCTAGATTTTTTTCTCCCAAATGGATAATAATATATTTTGGTCCATAAATCGAAATGTTATCACTATGATCCGAGAGCAAGGCATCGACAGAGCGCCAGGCCAAGGACGCCTGTGTATATCTTTATAAAGGTGTATCCATACATAGTCGACCGGCCGTCGA
>NW_007482174.1:0-297 GCF_000475195.1 Diaphorina citri
AAAGTAGAAAAGTAGACTGATGTAAGATATGGGAATAAGGTTAACAATGACGTAGGTATTACGTACCTATAACAGATACTTGTATATAGGTATAAAGTTATAAGGAAAAGAAAGGTTAGGTGTTATATCCTTGATAAGAAATGACAGATGAAGCACGATAGAAGGAGAGAAGGGAAGAGAAGGATAGGTAGAAAGCAAAATAAGTGAAACAAGCTAAGCCCGTCCCTCCGGGAATTTTTTAGCCCGTAGTTTATTCAATCGTGATTAAAGAAAATCAGTACCTATGTACCTACCTAA
>NW_007482175.1:0-297 GCF_000475195.1 Diaphorina citri
AAAATTTGACCCGATTACATTACTTTCCTTCCTATAGGATAAGGAATGTAAAAAAGGGGGGAGAAAGAACGAGGGAATAAAGAAAGAGAAATGAAGGAAGGAGAGGAAGAGGAGGGAGAAGAGAAAGGAAACGAGAGAAGGGGAGATAAGGGGACAAAGGATTCAAAGGAAGTAGAGTAAAAAAGGCAATATGAGTAAAGAGGGCTAAAAGCTCTTTTCAAGTCCACAAAACGTTCCGTTTATTCTCAAATCTCGTGACAATTGATTCTCTCATGCAAATGAACTGGCACAACCGAA
>NW_007482176.1:0-297 GCF_000475195.1 Diaphorina citri
AACGATAAATATTAAAAAAAAAAAAAAATAGCCTTACACTATGAAATTTACAGCCAGAGAGAAACAAGTGAACATTTATTTAATGAAATTATTAAACATAACGTAAGTATCCTGCCTGTGGCTGGTTGATATCAATCATTTCATAGGAAATTAAACAAATATTAATAAATAAAAATAAAAAAATCATAATAAAATCCTAAATTCTCCTGTACAATATGTAATTAACAGCAATAAATAATAAAATCATTTGAATGTTCCCTTAATTAATGAATTTATTGCCAGAATTACTGATACAAC
>NW_007482177.1:0-297 GCF_000475195.1 Diaphorina citri
CTTGCCTGCATGTGTGAAACTTGAGACAGTGTGAGCCACATTTCTGCTCTCATGGCCCTGAGTGTCACATGTGATTTCTGTGATCGTATTGTATTGTATTGTACATTGTATTGTACAAAGTACAATACAATCAATACAGACACATGTGATCATATTAATTTCTGAATTTTTGTGGCCCCTTGTGATCCCTTGTGCGCCGGGTTCTTAATTCTCGTCACATAGGTAGGTATTTAGGACTGTTAGATTGTCACGGTCACACTGTCAGGAGTAAAATAATGTACATATTTGTACTTCAAA
>NW_007482178.1:0-297 GCF_000475195.1 Diaphorina citri
TGATATATGCTGATGATCTGCCATAGATGGCTCATTCAGCACCTCCCATTTGTTGATAGAATTTACAAAGTGTTGTGTACACATTGTTATGTCCAAAACCTCTTTCCTGTTAACAGTAATAAAGGTTGGTTGGTTACCTTGATTAAGTAAAAGTAAATTATTACTTACCATAAAGTCAAGAAGTTCCTCTCCACGTTGGTTGGTATTAGTGCTGTTCCTGATGATGTGATGAGAATTTGCATCACACCCGAGAACTAGATGATAGTTGTTCTCACGAGCGTACTGGACCAGGCGCTG
>NW_007482179.1:0-297 GCF_000475195.1 Diaphorina citri
AACTCATGAGAACAAGACTCTTACGGACACAAAAGGCCACTCGGAGGATTAGGTGTGGGGGCAAACCGAACCAAAAGTTCTGTTAAGCTAATACGAATCTACGAATCTCACGGACATTGAAAGCGAGCATACAGTTGAGACAATTTGTAGCCCTGATAATGCACAAACTCAACCAAATCGCATTGGTTCAAATGATTTGTAGAGAACAGTAGATATGTGGGTACCTACGTGCAATTGTAAAATGGTAAAATTATAGTAATTTTTCAAAACGATTGTTTTCTTTTTCCAAAGCACGAT
>NW_007482180.1:0-297 GCF_000475195.1 Diaphorina citri
CTTTATTATTACGATAGTAATAAAAAAAAAGGTATAAGGGACGGGCTATTGTATTCGCTTCGGTGTCGTCTGTCTGTCGGTCTGTCCCATAGAAGGACTTATCCAAACCTGGTCGACCTATATATCAAATTAAAGGTCTTTTTACCAAAAACACGAAAGTGGTGGTGCAAATTTTGTCCAGAGAACCAAAAAGCCA
Organism: Diaphorina citri; assembly: GCF_000475195.1. Classification (NCBI taxonomy): domain Eukaryota; kingdom Metazoa; phylum Arthropoda; class Insecta; order Hemiptera; family Psyllidae; genus Diaphorina; species Diaphorina citri. The sequence continues at coordinate 197 of NW_007482180.1, forward strand.
AAAAAAAACAGGTTTTTGGGGGATTTTTTCACATTTTCTCACACAAATGAGCTCTGATCTTGAAATTTTTCGCGACGACCTATGAACTCAAAGCGAGAAAG
>NW_007482181.1:0-297 GCF_000475195.1 Diaphorina citri
TATTGACAATGAAATCGTCGCCGGGCGGTGGTAATCAGGGCCGTTAAGGGCTTTAAGGGGCCCCGGGGGTCCAACAAAGGGGCCCTCCTCATGACAATTTTCGTCTGCCTCTCAATCAGCCCTGGGGTGATTGCTTTGGGCTGACATTTAGTTTTGGCTATACAAAAATTTTACGAATGGATGTCTTTCGCACTCAACCTTTAGCAAGGAGAATTTCAGGCTGGTATCTCCCCTGTTCAAAGTCCACCAGACAGACTTTTTTTTACAAACTTATTTGTAAAAAAAAGTAGGTAGGTA
>NW_007482182.1:0-297 GCF_000475195.1 Diaphorina citri
CCCTTCTTGTACGGTACCTATAGGTACTTTCTGCACTGAGTGTGGTCGACGTTTCTTTTATGTCTTCAGCTAGTGCTTTCGGATGCTGGTACCTACTCCTAGTGGCTTAGCCACCAGTATACCTTCGAGTTGGGCATAACTAATGCAAGAAATTACCAGGTACTGGGAACTTGCGTAGATATTTGCTAGACAGACTCTTGGAAAGTAGTCTTCATGTACACTTCTCAGACGACCAAGAGTAGAAATTTGCTGAAGTAATTGAAATTATCTACAGGTCCTACTTACCCAGTAGCTAGC
>NW_007482183.1:0-297 GCF_000475195.1 Diaphorina citri
TGCGTTACAGTGTTTCCCTACTAAAAATAATGTGCTTTGTGCATAGAAAGTGTCAGTTTTAACGTATTTCTTGTAGAAGTCGAAATAATACAAGTGACCATAGGTGGTACACTGAAAAATAGCATTGTTGCACCTATGGCCACATCCGCCACATAGTGTCCATAGGTGAAACATATGCATTTTTCAGTGTATCACCTATGGACAGTACGGAAAACCCGACTTAAAGTCAAAAATTTACTCAATAGGTATACCTAGATATTATTTCTACATCTTCTAGACAAGGGGGCCTACTGGTAA
>NW_007482184.1:0-297 GCF_000475195.1 Diaphorina citri
TTATTTAGACTCGATGAAGTTCTAACCATTCCAAAATCCATTACACCCTTCGAAACGAGGTTCCGGGTTCGAATCCTGGTGGTCTGGCATTTCTTGTTTTCCACTCCGCGGAGTGAGCCAGTTTATTTTTCTTTCTCATGATGCTCAATAACCAATTACGGGGATTATTGGGCTTTTTCATAAATCCCGTCCACGGACTGAGCTATTTACAGTTGCTCAATTGCCGAATTTCGGGGATTGAGCAGTTTGCATTTTCCACTGCGCGGAGTGAGCGTTTTTTCGCTCATCGAGTGAATT
>NW_007482185.1:0-297 GCF_000475195.1 Diaphorina citri
TAATTCCAATCACTCCAAGGTAAAATGGATTTGTTTACATTTTTCATTTTTTTCCGCTTATCAAATAGTTGCCAAGTTCACATCAATCAGATACGCTAGCGAAGAACAAAGCGCTAACTTCTCATCTTTACATTTCACTTGAACCGAATGTGCTAATGCTAACTTCTCCTCTATGCAGTCTATGCTTCTCCATCTCCACTTCTCCTGCATGACCGGCGTGACGGCTGTTCACATGAACCGAAATTTCGCGTATGGAATCTATGAGGAATCTAGACCCCGCGGCCCCGTTCCCACTAC
>NW_007482186.1:0-297 GCF_000475195.1 Diaphorina citri
TATGCTGCCAAGACAAAGAAACTTGTTTCTCTCTCTGAACAAGGTATGTACCTGATCCAAGGTCACATGTTATGTTGATCAAGGTAAATTATGTCATGCTATTAGCTGGTCTGATTAATATTTTGGTAGATAAGAGCTTGTCAAAGTATTTGTTGTTTATTATCATACATTGGGACATTGACCTTTAACCCATTTTCTTACAAGTGTTTCAATGTGATCCTTACAAGTGATTTCAATGGAATGGTTGGCTTTCTTACAAGTGATTTCAATGGAATGGTTGGCTTATCAAAGGAAGTT
>NW_007482187.1:0-297 GCF_000475195.1 Diaphorina citri
GCCAGCCGTTCCGAGAACGAACATTATACCATCAGGATAAAATCCGCCTCGGGCGGGAATCGAACCCGCGGCCTAGCGGTTACAAGGCAGACACACTACCAACTAAGCTAACTAGGCTGGCGATTCGTGGTTATTTTGTCAATAAGTATGTATAGACTTTTATGGCCAAGAAAAGCGTTTGCTTTGATTTCGAAGCATTTCGCTGAACACACGTTTTGGTTTTGGATCTCTAGTTTCAAGGTCCAACCACGATTCAAGGTAATGAAATTGGTATGACGTAAATTGGGTTTAAAGAAA
>NW_007482188.1:0-297 GCF_000475195.1 Diaphorina citri
ACGATCGGACTGAGGTAGCCGAATTGTGACAAGTACATCTGAAACAAAAGAGAGGGACACACATGAGAACCTGTCATTTGACGAAGAGAGTTCTAATGTGGGTTTAGGGGCGTGGATTTGTATAAGCTTAACGCAACTTTTGGGGCTGTTTGTCCCTACATCTAAGCCTCAGGCCGCATTCAGGGAGGGGCCCGGGTCCCCCATCGAGCTTCGTTTTTCTCCTTTACTGTAGGCAAGCCTCCCATCAACAAAATCCTGAATATAGCTCTGCTAAGCCCCAAAGTGGGCTTTTGCTTA
>NW_007482189.1:0-297 GCF_000475195.1 Diaphorina citri
ACGGCTCGCCTATCCAACAACGCCCTGAGCGCTCAATACGAAAACACCAAGCATATGGTCAACATGGGAAACACCAACGGGGGGAGCAACATCATGAACACCAAACACGGACAGGTTGAAATCGTCAACGCTTTCAGCGGAGCGAGAGACGCTGACTGCGTTGACGGGGATGGGAAAACCGGTGTCGCCAACGGTGTTCTAAGCGGTGGCAGGAAGGCGTCCAATGGGAGCGTTAAGAGCATGCATGATATTAAGTTCAGTGGGATACTCCCGGCTGGGGACGCGAAAGCGCTGGCT
>NW_007482190.1:0-297 GCF_000475195.1 Diaphorina citri
AGACAATGATTTATATGCCACATCCGAATGAAAGAGACAGCGGAGAGGCTTTTAGTTCTGATGGCCAAGGAAAGCAATAGGTTTGGAGTACGGATATGTATAAGGTGAAAGTGAAAGAAAGAAGTAGGGGGAAGAAGGAGAGACATTATTAATAAAGGTAGAGGAAGAGACATATATTATTGCTAAAAAGACCTCTCTTACTGTCTATGTTCCAGCAAAATTCTTGCGAAAATCGGGTAAATACCTTCCATGATAAACTCAAAAATGATTATAAAAGTGACTCTAAATCAGTCAGTA
>NW_007482191.1:0-297 GCF_000475195.1 Diaphorina citri
ACAAAATGTTAATCCAACACCCTTCATTCTTTGTCATCTTGAGAGAACCATCATCATCTTCATCATAATCATCATCATTATTATACTCTTCACAATAATCATTCTCCATTTCATTATAGCCATAATCCTCATCACTAATACTCTGAATTTTTATGACTTTTTGGTTGCCATGGAAACGAACAAACTGAGAGCGGCCATTATTATCGATCGATAACAAAAGTGGCGTTTTGTTCTGCGTTTGGGGCGATGTTTTCATCTGTTTGCTGAACAGGCCGGTAGATAGCGCTCGTTGTATGA
>NW_007482192.1:0-297 GCF_000475195.1 Diaphorina citri
CGCCAAGAATGATGGAATGAATCAAGTGCTAAGTTTTAACTCGAAGATTTTGCCTTTGACCTGTCTACTTCGTACATATGCTTCAATCTTATTCCCTTAGAAAATCGTCATTCGAATCTACCTAAATATTTTCTCAAACTCTTTGTTCCACAACTCTCGGTTATTGTTATTTTGATTAAATGGAAGGAAAATGATCAACATATGGAATTTATTATAATCGAAATCGTACTTGGTAGGTACTTTGAAACCCATGTTTTATAGTAGGGAGCCCTCTCCCTGAGTGAGGTCTACAGGTCA
>NW_007482193.1:0-297 GCF_000475195.1 Diaphorina citri
AAATCATATTTTTGAACTTTTAAACTGTTCGAAAAAGATACTTATGCTTAGGGAAGGATAGGTAGATAGATAATTAGCTACCTGATGCTAAGGTGAATATCTAGGTACTTATAGCATAGCTATATGATACTCGTACTAACTTCCCTAAGGTGGGTACCCACAGCTACCTAGGTATATGGTATCTCGGTCTTTGGTCTTAAACCTCTTAGCATTAAGATGTAGGTGACTCACACACTGCACACACACCTCTTAGAAATCAAAACTTGAAATATGCCCTACAGACAAATGTCCACAGTG
>NW_007482194.1:0-297 GCF_000475195.1 Diaphorina citri
CAAGTATAATCTGAACATAATGAGAGAAATACCTTACAACCAAAACAACACAAATAAAGAACGGAGAAAAGCTTTTTCAGACAAGAAAATAAGAAGAAAGTTAAACTTAATTGCACTTGTGTTCGTACAGGGTGGAATTTAGTCAATGTGATTATGGAAAATTCTCTTTTCTTAGAAAGGGGATTGTGATCCTAGGTCCTAGACGGATGTTGAGTTAGCCTAAAAGACACTTTCAGACCAGACATCAATCGAAAGTTTGTATTTTGTTTTAGTTGAAATTCAGAGACCTTCCTTAGT
>NW_007482195.1:0-297 GCF_000475195.1 Diaphorina citri
GGAAAACCCTTTTGAAAAATGGAAAATCTCAATTTCCAGACAAACGGTTGCAAAATTTTTACCGGGCAGCCCGGTTTTGAATAGCTCTCAATGAGCAGAACAAACCTTTGAAAACCGTTTGTCTTTATCCCATACCGTTTTCCGATATACTCCGGAAAACCCTTTTGAAAAATGGAAAATCCCAATTTCCAGACAAACCGTTGCAAAAATTTTACCGGGCAGACCGGTATTATATACCTCCTAATGAGGTGAACAGACCTGTGAAACCGTTTGTCTTTATCCCATACCGTTTTCCGG
>NW_007482196.1:0-297 GCF_000475195.1 Diaphorina citri
TTAGGTATTATATTGAGACCTGTGCATCTGAGGAACAACATTCGGTAAGTTGTGTCCTGCAATAATTCTTACATTTTCTACATACATAGGCTACTTCTCTTTCTGTGTGTGTCTCTCTCTCTCTCTTTCTCTTTTTCACTTTCTTTCTCTCTCTCTCTCTTTCTGTTTCTCTTCGTTCTTTTCTCTCTTCCTTTCAACTGCCTTCCTCTCTCTCTCTATCACTCTCTCTCCCCCCCTCTCTCTCTCTCTGCCAATGGACATGGACAGGAACATAGCAGAATATAGCAAGAGCTCAAG
>NW_007482197.1:0-297 GCF_000475195.1 Diaphorina citri
TTTAATCCTCACTGCAAAATAAATATTGACGGAAAATTTATTTCCATACGGAAAAAGGAAAATGGAGAACTGTTTGTACCTTTACATTTTGTACACTTAACACCTACCTAGACTACTCTTTTCCAGCTCTTTCCTCTATTATCCTTTTTCAGTGGAAAATAAAGATCTACGAGGAAAACTCTTTACCTCAAATTGATTTATATTCCGGAGTATCGAATTATTTTCAACTTTCCACAAAGTTGGTGCCCTAACAAGGACATTATTTATTATGCTCCCTTAGTTTTAGCTTTAGCACTT
>NW_007482199.1:0-297 GCF_000475195.1 Diaphorina citri
GTCTGGCCGGTAAAAATTTGTCAACGGTTTGTCTGGAAAATTGAGATTTTCCATTATTCAAAAGAGTTTTCCGGAGATCGGTTTGGGATAAAGACAAACGGTTTCCACAGGTTTGTTCTGCTCATTGAGAGCTATTTAAAACCGGGCTGGCCGTTAAAAATTTTGCATTGGTTTGTCTGGAAAATTGAGATTTTCCTTTATTCAAAAGAGTTTTCCGGAGATCGGTTTGGGATAAAGACAAACGGTTTCCACAGGTTTGTTCTGCTCATTGAGAGCTATTTAAAACCGGGCTGGCCG
>NW_007482200.1:0-297 GCF_000475195.1 Diaphorina citri
TCTGCCTTGTAAGCGCTAGGCCGCGGGTTCAATTTATGCCCGGGGAGGATTTTATCCTCAACAGATAAAGTTCTTCCTCGGAACGGCTGGCTTTCTCCTATCCTGTCTGAATTCTCTCTTCGATTTTGGGACGTTAAGACCTTAGCAGTTACAGTTCTCTCTATCAAACATCTTTTTTTTTTATAGCAGATCTACAGCAACGTGGAGTTGTGTACACATCCCAATACATCTATGTAAGTGTTACAATTTTACCGCTGCATTATACTTACCGCTTCTTTCTTCTCCCAGGTTTTCATG
>NW_007482201.1:0-297 GCF_000475195.1 Diaphorina citri
GTTTAATGTCCCCCAGGCAAACAAGACTCATAACGTACCTATAAAGAGGTAGGTAACCTTCGGGAGGTAATCTTGGTTTTTTTGGACGTGAATTGAAGTAGGTAGGTACTGATGAGTGACCTACGCTACGTGGGCCTAGCTTGTTATAATCAACTTTCTAAAAAAAAAAAAAATCAGAGACCAACAGCCTCATTATAATTACTGCTCAGTTAACCCTACCAGTGCACCGCGCTGAAGAATTATACGAATGAATTATTGCACATTTGGGAATTCACTTTAATCCCCTTAGCGAAAAAA
>NW_007482202.1:0-297 GCF_000475195.1 Diaphorina citri
AAAAGTTGGGAAAGCTGAAACTTCCAGCGTAACACCGCAGTGTTAAGTCCTAAATATGCAGATGAGGCCCTTTTGAATATTTTGCTGAACTAAATTTATTGCGATTGAACTTTGAATGGGATTGAAATCATCTTCTATCGTTTCATTGTTTAATGGACTGAAAATACTCAATAATCTTCTGAAGACTTTGAGAACCCTGTATATCTTCTCTCCTGTGATTCCTGTGGCACATTTTATCAGAAAAGGGTTTAGACAAAAACAGAGGAGGAAGAATATGAAGGAATAATATTTGAACTT
>NW_007482203.1:0-297 GCF_000475195.1 Diaphorina citri
TTATCAAGATTTATGATTAGGCATGGAACAACAGTAAAATTATTACTGCATTTTCCTTGGATAGGTAATTAAGTAGCATTTATCAGACCCCATAAATTCAACGAATTCACAAGATTTTCAAAGACTCACAGCTCGAATTAAATGCCATTGAAGACAAAAGGGCTCGTATATGTACTGGTTTTTATAGACTCTAGAGTCAATCCAAAATATAAATAGGCTACCAAAGTGAAAGCTCTTCATGGTTCCAGAAATGTTGAATCCCAGGTCGGAAGTGATGCCATTATTTACGGCCTGGTT
>NW_007482204.1:0-297 GCF_000475195.1 Diaphorina citri
AAAAACGGAAATTCGGGACAAAACGCCCCAAAATGAAAAACTGAATGGGACGCCGGGACACCCCCTGAAATTCGGGACGTTTGGCAAGCCTAATTTTAATTATATTCTACACATACATTATTTTAATTCTATTCTACCTTTTATAAACTTTAATTCTATTCCACTTTGATTTAATTTAGTTATTTTTTATGCTATTCTGTTTTGATTCTATTCTATTCTCTTTGAATTTCATTCTATTTTGTTTGAATTCAAGTCTATTCCATCCTGTTTTAAGTCTATTTTATTACATATTCAATC
>NW_007482205.1:0-297 GCF_000475195.1 Diaphorina citri
TTTTTTTTATATATCATCAATGAGCATGATCAGGACATAGGTATGATGGAAATCAGGCTCAAAGCTAAATTTATAAAACAACATCCAGCCCTTCTTGTTGCCAACATCAGTCGTATTTTTTTTATGCAAATAAAACCAATAAAACAAATAATTTCCATTTTTTTAACTAAATATTTTTTTATTTTCTTCAGTTTATTTGATTTATTTACAAATATTTTTTCAAATATTTCGAATAGGATTTTTTCTTATTTATTTATCCATGTTTTATTTAGTTTTTTTTTTTTTTTTTTTTTTTTT
>NW_007482206.1:0-297 GCF_000475195.1 Diaphorina citri
AGTTCTCTGAATAGAATGCAATGTGCCTTGTTCATCCTGCTTAAATAGGACTGAAATGTCCCTTTATCGCAGAAGGCGAAAAAAGATCTAACGGAATACACTGATTTCCCCAACTGTACTCATGAGGCTGATTATGCCTCAAAACAGAACGTGATACTCGAAGGTTCCCAGTGCATTTTCAAGGTTTGCTCTCACCTATGGCTAAAAAATGTGACTCATAATGTGTGTGTACTTGGAAAGAAATAATAGAATGAATCAAAATGAATTCAATATGGATTATACTTATTTGTGGTTATC
>NW_007482207.1:0-297 GCF_000475195.1 Diaphorina citri
TGAGCTTGTTCAGCAGCTGGTTGTTGAGCTGGTTCAGCAGCTGGTTGTTGAGCTTGTTCAGCAGCTGGTTGTTGAGCTAGTTCAGCAGCTGGTTGTTGAGCTAGTCCAGCAGCTGGTTGTTGAGCTGGTTCAGCAGATGGCTGAGCTGTCCCAGCAGCTGGTCATTGAGCTGGTTCAGTAGCTGGTTGGATGTTTTGATCGGTTTCAGGATGGATCATGTTTGGTATTATACATTTCCAAAATTTTCCAATTGTAATCTTTTTGCCAGATCTTTCAAGTTCAACAAAATAAACATCA
>NW_007482208.1:0-297 GCF_000475195.1 Diaphorina citri
TTCAAATTGGTTTTCTAGAGGCATTTTACATTTTGCATTTCAAATTGGTTTTCAAAAGCATTTTGCACATCTCTGCTGCTACATTAAACTCGTCATTCGAATGGTCTGTGTCGTAGCATGTTCATTCCGTAGTATGTCCCTTATCAGATGGACGAGAAGAGACACACTACTTCCCATTTATACTCTTCACAGTTGGGGGAGGGGTTTTTTGACCAGATCTGGTCAAATTGATGATTCTCATGAAAAATATAACTGTCCAAATGTATTTTTTTCGTAAAGATCGTCAAAAATAATAAA
>NW_007482209.1:0-297 GCF_000475195.1 Diaphorina citri
TCTTTGACGCCACTTTTTCCCCATTTTACTGGCGGTCGGCGTTACCCTCCTTTATCCTACCCTTCCATACCCTCCCCTAATATCTCTTTTTCTCCCAAGTCCTGCTCAACCGTATCTATCCATCAGATCCACCTTAGTTTTGGTCTCCTTCTCTTTTCCTCCCTGAGTGCCTAGTTTCTCTCTTATTTTACCTATGTAAATCTCGTATCTCTAGCTCTAGATGCCCACACCATCTCGGTCCTCTCTTGTGTCAGCCACTCACGCTTCACTCTGTTTGACAGACCGGAGGCGTGAAAA
>NW_007482210.1:0-297 GCF_000475195.1 Diaphorina citri
AGTTAAGTAGATACTTATGTATTTTTTATGTACAGTTATGTACTGAAAACTAGCCAGTATGTACTGCTATGTACCGACTAGTAGGTACATTGACTAGTAACTAGTATAGGCACAGTTATGTACTGCAATGTACTGATTATAGTACACAGATACTTATGTATTACAGTTATGTTGTTATGTACCTACTGAAAAGTATCCACAGTAGGCACAGTTATGTATGTATATTATGTACCGACTATAATAGATACCTACGTACAGTTATGTACTGGAAAGTATCCAGTATATACTATACAGCTA
>NW_007482211.1:0-297 GCF_000475195.1 Diaphorina citri
AGCGTAATCATATGTATATCAAACGCCTAGAAAAATATTCTGATTATGCCGCGCTAACTGCTTGAGCCACTGAGGTTGATTCGTTTTGGTATTTCATAAAACCTATAAATAGGTAACCTACTTACTTGAATATAAAAAACATCTCAAAGTTTCAAATTCTCGTTTTGTTATTCCATAAAACCCATAGGTATAAATAATATACCGAGGGGTTGGGTATGGTAGGGGGGCGTGAAAAAATGAGAATATGCCAAAGGGGGCGCCATGCAAAAAAGTTTGAGAACCACTGCTCTACAGGTA
>NW_007482212.1:0-297 GCF_000475195.1 Diaphorina citri
TAGTGGAAGGTGAATATTTAGATGTCTACTTATCTAGGTACAAGACAACGAAGGTATAATAGGTACCAAGGTACCTACTTATTTTAGCCTGATACCTATTATGTAGCTAGGTATCTCCTAAGCAAAATGAATACGTACCTAGGTACCTAACTTCTATTTACAATTAGTTAGGTAGGTATAGATACATGAAACGTGAATCATAAAGACCTAGTAATAAAAATCATAGCTGGTTTAATTTAATGTCTTTCAAGTTCATTGCCACCTACTGCTATAATGATGGTGATACCTGCTTACTTA
>NW_007482213.1:0-297 GCF_000475195.1 Diaphorina citri
GTATTACCTTACATAAAGGGATCAGAGATGAGAGACCCTATCCTGACTGGGGAACCAGATTTAAATAATAAGAAAAGATTGAGATCTAAAGTTTGCTTTAGATGTCCGGCCGGGGTGTACCTACCTCATTTAAATTAGAGCACCAAACAATATATCTACATACAGGGTTCGAGCGAGGAAGAAGCCCCTCTTTAAAGAAGGAATCAATACTGTGAAACCCATAAAATACACGAGACCTTGTTTAGACTGCTGCTGCTTTTTAGTCCCATTCGAGCAGGATAAACAAGGTATATTCTA
>NW_007482214.1:0-297 GCF_000475195.1 Diaphorina citri
TCAGAGAGAAGGAAGATAATAGGATAGGAGGAAGCCAGCCGTTCCGAGAACGAACCTCTTCTGTTTGGGATAAAATTCTCCCTGGACGGGAATTGAAATCGTAACCCAGCGCTCACAAGACAGACGCTTTACCCTCCAAGGTGGCTGGCAATTCACCCTTCGATAACACTTTAATGAGAGATAGACTAAAATGAACATTGGATCTAGACGTTTTTCTAATTTGATTCTAATTTTCAGGCGAAGATGAGCAATTTCCACCATCTGAGCTGAATCATCATGGCCCTACAGTTAGAGGCT
>NW_007482215.1:0-297 GCF_000475195.1 Diaphorina citri
AAAAAAAAAATCAATAACTCATTATTAGGGTCACTTATACTCTTGCAAACGGTCTGCATTGCTAGATTGTGAAATTGGATTTGTAGGAACATTAAAGTCGAAATTTTTGATGGCTGTATTAATTCCGAAACTCCTTGTAGAGCTTGCAGATACCCTCGTACAATTTTTACGGATATTTTTGTTATGAAATCCAGGATTATGCAAAAGTCAAGAGCACCGTGTCTTAGAGACCAGGACGGGTGAAGGGCTCCCTACCCTACTTGAGAAAACTAAAGGCGAATGCACCGTTTTCCTCGG
>NW_007482216.1:0-297 GCF_000475195.1 Diaphorina citri
TTAATGGTTTACGTAGGTATTTAGTTGAGTTAATAAATCTACTTGACCTACAGCCCCTGGAATTATTAACCAGGTTTTTGACGCGCAGATCTCTCATGTGGATATTAAATAAATTGGGTGAGTTTTTCTACACAGCCAGGTCAAAAGTCAACTTAGGTAAGTTCTTAAGGTAGATCGAATGATGGCATCAAACCTATAATATACATATGAGTCTATATTTTCTGCGAACCTTTGGTAAAAGAACTTTTCGGGCATACTCAGAGAATCAGAGATATAAAATACTGTTGGATGAGAAAA
>NW_007482217.1:0-297 GCF_000475195.1 Diaphorina citri
CTGCCCGAATGAGACTATAAAATCCCTTTACGTCTAGCTAGGTTACGTTAAACAGAGAGTAGACTAGCGTCTAGTTGTGGGATTATAAACAGGGAGGAGAACAGCTAACCCTAGCCAGCCTAGCTAGCTGACAGTTCAAAGGGTTCAAGCACAAGGCCTCACAATGATTGACTGCAGGACGAGCCAATTAAACATGGCTAGAGACCATCACCCTGGTGTATGGCGTTTAAAAAAGATATCTTTTTTTTTATTCTGCCATCACCATTTTCTTTATTCTACCAGCTATGACATATAAAT
>NW_007482218.1:0-297 GCF_000475195.1 Diaphorina citri
AACGGACGATTTGAGTTCTTAGTATTTATCTTAACCATTTGGTATTTATGTGATTTGTTGTAGCAGCCATACAACAAAACCATCACATAAATGCCAAATCGTTCAAGATAAATCATTAAGATAAGGTTTGTCGGTTAATGTTGATAATACTTCTAAACAATTTATCCAATTTTTATGAAATTTGATAGAAATGTTTAAGATATGAAGAAAATTTATCTCTCCAATTCTTGGCCCAATCTGGTCTTTCCTAACTGAAGTTATTTTGTATCGCTTTAACTCCCGAAATATTTTTTAGAT
>NW_007482219.1:0-297 GCF_000475195.1 Diaphorina citri
TCCCGCCCGGGGCGGATTTTATTCTGATGGGATAATGTTCGTTCTCGGAACGGCTGGCTTTCTCCTATCCTGTCTTCCCAATATTAAGTACCTACCTCTATCAAACCTATTGAAAAATCAAATCAAATAAACTCTGGGTGGTAAAGCAGAGCATTTTGACAACTTGAGTGGATTTCAATGATCTTCTTATACTATTAATGCCGCTACTGGTTGCTACCCAATTATCCTCACGAAGGATGAGGGCACCCCTAACTTCAAGCACAGAGGACAATAAAATTTGACCAAGCTGGGAATTGA
>NW_007482220.1:0-297 GCF_000475195.1 Diaphorina citri
AAAAAAAAAAAAAAGGTCGCGCCGTACCTAAAAATGTAATAAATCGAAATGAAAGTTAATTTTTTATATTTTCCTCAACTTTTACCGAGAAAAATCACAGAAAAAAGTTGAATTATTATTATTTTTTTAAATGTGGAAAAAAAGGGTCGTGCCCTACCTAAAAATGTAATAAATCGGTAATTGTAGGTAGGTATGCAAAAATATTTCCCAATTTTTATTCAAAGGCACCTAAAATTTTCCTCAATTTTTACCAGAAAAAAAGTTATTAAAATAGAAAAAAGGTCGAGAAAAAGTAAA
>NW_007482221.1:0-297 GCF_000475195.1 Diaphorina citri
CGGTTCAAAGTTATGCCTATTATGCTGCACTGTGGGACATGTCAGGGAGCGCGTAGCGCGACCGTGTGTGTGTGTGTGGTGTGATGGGTGTGTGTGTGGTGTGATGGGTGTATGTGCGATGGATGTGTGGTGTGATGGGTGCATGTGCGATGGATGTGTGGTGCGATGCGATGGGTGTGTGTGATGGGTTTGCGTGTGTGTGTGTGTGTGGTGGTGTGCGTGTGTGTGTGTGGTCCCGTACAAAGGACGGATCAACCACTAGTTGTACATACAATAATGCCCCTAACGGAGCTCCCG
>NW_007482222.1:0-297 GCF_000475195.1 Diaphorina citri
ACACCTGGATCAATGGACCGAACACCAAATATTGGGAAACAACTGGGTGGACCATATTTCGTGACATGATTTGGATATTATACAACTGTCCCATCAATTTAGTGAAAATCACTAGTCTCCCTGGCAGTGAAATGGTTGGTCACCCTGTATTTCACATCAGGGGGTATACTTTACAGCACCCAATTTGTTCTCAATGCTTTCGGAGGAAATTTTTTTTCGAAAAGTCATTTCTAATATAATCTCTTTTCGTGTTTACAATATGATTTCTTTGTCAATAAAACTGTTTGTTCAATAGTT
>NW_007482223.1:0-297 GCF_000475195.1 Diaphorina citri
ATTCAAATGTAGCTGGTAAGTTGATTTATTTTATCATTTTAGATCATAAATCTTTCACCCTAATTGATAAGGGTGTTCCTCTGCAATAGGTCTATTTCAGATGCACAAAACTCATGAGCCCAGTTACCTTGGAATGTAATGTGCCTGCCTTGTAAGTTCTAGATAGGTTAGAGTCCCATTTGAGGTGAACTTCATCCTGAGGTGAACAAGACCTAGTAGGTGTCCAAAATGGAGCTGCCCATCAACCCTCACTTATAGTAGGTACCTACCAACCTGAGAGAAAATATTTATATATAC
>NW_007482224.1:0-297 GCF_000475195.1 Diaphorina citri
AAATTTAAGGTTTATATTGGCTTTTTTACCCCATACTAGTACATGGGGTTGGTAGCTCAGTTGCTAGAGTACTGGAGTTCTGATACGAAGAGATAGGGACATACACAACGAACACACACACAACAAGTAGGTAGGATACACGCTTGAATATAGGAACGCCAGTCCGACCCCAGTCTTTTTTCACACACTTTTTTTGCAAGTTTTTGTGAAAATGAGAATTGGAAAAACCTCCAAAAGTACGACTTAGGTAGGCGGATCAACATGCTTGGACTTGGAATTGCTAGGTAAAGGTGGCGT
>NW_007482225.1:0-297 GCF_000475195.1 Diaphorina citri
GTCGAAGTAGCTGGTCTGATAGTCCAAGTTGTTCTTAATAGAGATGCCGTCCTTGAGCCAGGAAATCTCGGGAGTTGGAAATCCGGATACCCTGGGAAATAGAGAAGAGAGAGCCAGATTAGTTAGCTGGAAGAGTAGACCGTTTGCCTTGTAATGTCTACCGGACACTCTGGGAAATAGAAAAGAGAGACGGACTAGACGTCTGCCTTGTTTGCGCTTGGTCGCGGGTTCATTTCCCATCCGGGGCGAACTTTATCCTATACAGATAAGGTTCGTTCTCGGAACGGCTCGATTTCT
>NW_007482226.1:0-297 GCF_000475195.1 Diaphorina citri
ACTTTCTCGGCATGAATAAGGGTTGACACCTTTTCTGCCTTCTATATGGACGTCGTCAGCAGTATTCAATATCTATCTCCGATACTCATTTTGTAGCAGTCTTTTACTCGATTTACCTTTTTTGTACCCATTTTCATTTCAGAAAACGTGTGGCAACTGGCAACGCTTTTTTGCTCCTTCTTCTTCTTCTTCTTCTCCTCCTCCTCCTCCTTCTTCTTCTCCTCCTTCTTCTTCTTCTCCTCCTCCGCCTACTCCTCTTCCTTCACCTCCTTCTTCGTGGCGGGAGCGGGAATCATG
>NW_007482227.1:0-297 GCF_000475195.1 Diaphorina citri
CCTACCTTTATTATTACGATAGTAATAACAAAAGGTATAGTGGACGGGCTATTGTATTCGCTTCGGTGTCTGTCAGTCCCCATAAAAGGACTTATCCAAACCTGGTCGACCTATATATCAAATTAAAGGTCTTTTTACCAGGAACACGAAAGTGGTGATGCAAATTTTGTCCAGAGAACCATGAAGCCAAAAAACCAAAAACTGGTTTTTGGGTTTTTTTTTTTTTCACATTTTCTCACACAAATGAGCTCTGATCTTGAAATTAGTCGCGACGACCTATGAACTCAAAGCGAGAAA
>NW_007482228.1:0-297 GCF_000475195.1 Diaphorina citri
TAGGTACGGACCTGTTCAGTCGAACCTGTTCAAATAGAAAACTTGGGTAAATGGGGAGAGAAATTGTGGCACCATTTGTAATTCTAACTGGGAAACACGTTTGTAATCGGGAAAACTGGATAATCGGGGAAAAAAATTCGACCGCATTTTATTTATTTAATAAACCCTGTATTTATACTGTCAGCTAAAACTGAAAAGCCAGCCCGACAAACTATCTATGAGGGCAGCGTTTCTGCCTTGTAAGCGCTAGGACCTAGCGGCTAGGTAATCGAGCTAGGTCCTCAAAAAATCGAAGTA
>NW_007482229.1:0-297 GCF_000475195.1 Diaphorina citri
AGTGAAGGAGTTCCTGATGAAATGGCACTCCAACGATACCAAACTCTTTTCAGCGTTCAACAAGAAGACGACGTTCCCTATTCAGAACTTAGTGTCCATCTGTGCACTCCTCGTTTGGCAACCTGCAAACCCTAACGAGACCATCACACGACTCCTATTCCCAGGATCGGCTCCTCAATATAAAATCTTCGAAGGATTGGAAAAGATAAAACACCTTGAGTTCCTCAAATACCCTGTCTGCACGTCGAAGTCGCTCAACACAACTGTAGTGAGTAACCGATCCAGCTCTAAGACGCG
>NW_007482230.1:0-297 GCF_000475195.1 Diaphorina citri
AATACTTTATGTGCCAAGCCAAATTCAGCAATATTTCTCAGAAGCGTGAGAGTGTGACAATGATTTTAAGAAAAAAAACCACTGTTGCTTGTGAGAGTGTAACAGTGACTTTATGGCAATGTTAGTGTTGCATGCTAGCGTGTGTCGTGGCATGCAAAGTGTTAAATTTTTTATTCATGTGCCCTTGTGATTACTACCTTATTCCTTCTGAGAGTCTGAAGATTTCTACCTACCTACCTACCTACCTACTAGGTTAAAAAAAAGTGAAGCTCTGAAGCAGTGAGATTAGGTTTTTTT
>NW_007482231.1:0-297 GCF_000475195.1 Diaphorina citri
GCACTAAAAACTGACCATCGAAATTTTGACCCGATTACATTACTTTCCTTCCTATAGGATAAGGAAAGTAAAAATGGACAAACATAGAGTGAACATGAGACTGTAGATCTAGCTCGAAATGTGACAATGCTGGAACACAACTTGGGAATGGAAAAGTCATCAATCAGTATTTTGCCCAACAACAAACATTCTCAAACTTGATATATGATTTAATGCCTCTAATGGGATTCAAATCCGCGGTCTCATCACGAAACAGAGTGTCCTCAACGTTAAACACCAAGTTCCCAAGGCCTTGAC
>NW_007482232.1:0-297 GCF_000475195.1 Diaphorina citri
AGCCAATATTATCTAAAAGAAATTTTTTAAAAGCTCACCAATTTTATGAATAATTGAATAGTTAAATATTGAACTGTCGAATCTAAATTGTCCAAGTTACAACTAAGACCCTCCTTTCGATTATTCTTTAAAACATCTCCTAAATTCGTGCTTTATCTCTCAAAATTTGTAAGGACCTATCGGGATTTTATCTCCAAACAATACAGACTAGATTGATTGGAATGGAATGCTTCAATGCTTTCACTGAAATAGGAAGTTCCCATGCATCTGCTAATTTTTGTAAAAAGAGCACACACA
>NW_007482233.1:0-297 GCF_000475195.1 Diaphorina citri
TTATATCCTTTTAGTTTTTATTATTAGCTCAAAGGGTATAAAAATTCTGTCCTCAGTAGTGGAATGGTTATCATAGTGGGCTTTGAATATTGAAGGTTTTTTGGTGGAAGTCCATGTCAATTCATGAGAATTAGCAAGGTTAAATCTAGGAACTACATTTGTGACAAGTATTCCATACTTAACACAGTTCATTGACCTCGAAACTATGATGATGGCAGTCTCAAATTTTCCTTTCTTAAAAAAAAAATCATAATTTTTTGAATCACTTTTTACTTTTTTCATTTTACAGCTTCAGAG
>NW_007482234.1:0-297 GCF_000475195.1 Diaphorina citri
ACCTCCTACTCACAGGATAGAATGATAAATTCAGTTTATTTCAAAATGCTTGTGTTCTCTTGTGAGAACTTGAGATCTGGAATAAAAAAACCTTCTAGAACATTTATAAGAATATCAGTTCTAGGTAGCACATTAGAAGAAAAATGAAAGACGACATGGAACTATAGTAACAAATTTTAAGTTTAAATAGATAAATAGGTAAGTAAAGGAAGCATGTATAGACCTCCTTGTCCTGTGTACTTAAGAAGGAGGGAGCTTGTTCTCTCTAAAAAGTCAAAAGAAGTGCCAAACAAACCA
>NW_007482235.1:0-297 GCF_000475195.1 Diaphorina citri
TTTTTAATGATTCACGTAGATTTTTTTTTTTTTTTTTTTTTATCTCAAGTGTCTACGGTTTTCTTCATTGGGAAATAACATCAGAGTAAAGTGGTAACTTATTACAAACCTCGAGTCCATTATTCCACCAGGAACACTGAAAGACCTGGAAGAGTCTAAATCTCTAAATTATCGCCTTAACGCAAGTAATTCGGACAAATTCAAAGTCTTTGTTGGGGTTCGAACCTGTGTATCGAACCCGTGCCTGAGTGGCAACACCACCCGTTCCAGGAACAGATTCCGGAATTTCATCTAATG
>NW_007482236.1:0-297 GCF_000475195.1 Diaphorina citri
AGAGCAGTGGAGCAATAGAGCATCGAGCATTAAAAGGTGAGAGCAAAAGGCTTTATGCTCTAAGCTTCACTATGCATATGGTATTAGCTTTGTTGAAGAAAGTTAGCTCTGATCTACAGCGTGTGTGTGAGTGTTTTTGTGTCTGTGATATTAAATTTCTGGCTATCCTCACTCGCTCTTTCCTCTTGTAAAGATTGTCCCGGACCATCCAAAGGGAAAATAGCCTGAGTAAACGGATTGCTTGTCAAGCAACTTGGTCCTGGGTTCGATTTCCACAGTAAAAAAAAAAAAAAAAAT
>NW_007482237.1:0-297 GCF_000475195.1 Diaphorina citri
GAAGAGATTTCGTGATAGTGGTTGTTTGACTGATGCATTTCCCAATTTCCCAGATTCTAACACGTCTTTGTTCCTTCCTTAGATTATCCTTACAGGGCCCTTTCTCCTACAGAACTCTGATCCTGATCTATCATCAGGAATAGCAGCATTTTCTTCAAATCGGTAGCGAAAGGAACAACATTTTCTAAAGCTCAACTTCTGTCAAGATGAGTTTCAAAAGAGCTGAAAAGTTTTTTTGGAAAGGAAAAGAAGGAAGAAAACCAGAATGAAAAGAGAAGAATATATTTTCCATCTTTT
>NW_007482238.1:0-296 GCF_000475195.1 Diaphorina citri
AATTATGTAAACAGCTCACCACTCGATAGCAATGTGAGAAACAGAAGTACAGTAACTGAAACATCCTGTATATACCACGTAATATTTGTGTAAACAATGAAATGTTTGGTAGATATGAAGAGCAAAGCAAATATTATTTTACAGGATAGAGCAACATTATTTGTACGTATTTCGTCGGCAAATGTAAATTTGTGTTCTCCATTTAACTTCACCTGTGAGAGCTTCAAGAGTATTTTCATTGAAGTTTTGAATTCCTAAGAAATGGTATGTACTTTGGAATACCTCTCCATACTGCT
>NW_007482239.1:0-296 GCF_000475195.1 Diaphorina citri
TTTTTATTTTTATTTAAATCTTGTAGTTTAATCCTTTTATTTTTTGTGAAAAGTGTTTAAATTTAAAAACCCAACTTTTGTACCACCTACCTTCTTGTTTAATTTCTAACATTGGTAACCCTTTGATTAACCCTAGTTAAGAATTAAGTAAAGTTTAGGCCTTTTCCATTTTCTGGGCCCCTTTTTGGCCTTTTTATTTATTATCAATTTTTTCTCTTTTTCTTTTTTAACTTAGCTGCTTTTCAAGCTAGGTAATTTGACCCAATGTTGTGTTCTCATATCTCTTTGTGCATTTT
>NW_007482240.1:0-296 GCF_000475195.1 Diaphorina citri
CCAAACCTGGTCGACCTATATATCAAATTAAAGGTCTTTTTACCAGGAACACGAAAATGGTAGTGCAAATTTTGTCCATAAAACCATAAAGTCAAAAAACCAAAAAAACTGGTTTTTGGGGGATTTTTTTTCACATTTTCTCACACAAATGAGCTGTGATCTCGAAATTTGTCGCGACGACCTATGAATTAAAAGCGAGAAAGTTTTAGATAACACTCCAGTCGATCATTTAAGACCGGTTTTAGCGTCATCTATGTTAAGCTACGCCGAGAAAGGCCAATAAATGGATGGGTGAC
>NW_007482241.1:0-296 GCF_000475195.1 Diaphorina citri
AATCAAATGTTCCGCCGGAACACACCTTTGTTCCGGTTTTTTCCAAATCTATGGAAAATACGGGAACTGACTAATAAATAGAAAAAATTATAAAAAAAAAGTTTAAAAAGATAGGTAGGTACGTACGAAAAACACAAAAACCCGCGAGTAGTGTAGGTAGTAACGTACTAGTACGAATGTATAACGTACAGCATGTTGTCACGAGATTTTTATCTCTAGTGCATGCCTTTGTTCCGGGTAAAAATCGGGAAATCCGTATTTTTTCACCATTTTGCTAGTTTGTACCGTATATGCCG
>NW_007482242.1:0-296 GCF_000475195.1 Diaphorina citri
GTGTTATAATTTCGAAAGTAAACTGAAATCGAAGATCCTAATGCCAAACAAAACAATTTTGAAGTGGATATTCTTACAAGTAATATTTATACTCAAATGCATCCTCGTGAAGCATATTTATGATTTTGATATTTGATCTATTTGAATCCATTCTCACACTATGGTCTCGTAAGAATTGATTGGGTTTATTTTCTATTCCAAGATTTAAATGATATAACATAAAACAAATATGTTATGCACGTTAAAGGTGAAATTGTAATCAATACTAGAGTGATACAAATTCCTTTATGATGTGA
>NW_007482243.1:0-296 GCF_000475195.1 Diaphorina citri
ACTAGACAATACCTACAACTGTATTGTCTAACAATCGTGACCATTTTGTACTTCTGGGTACAAGTCTTCTCAATATCCTCAACATCTTACAATACTACCGGTAGTTATCGATACCATTACTTACTCACTAGTCAGTTAACCAAATACAACACCAATCAACCTAATGCTAACCCCACGCTAGGAAATGCACTTTTCTTCTCCTAATGGTGCACATAAATCTCGTGACGTCATTATACCATTTTCCTAACAATACAAGGAAATCGGTGGCAGATCCTTAAGATAGCCATCTCAGACAA
>NW_007482244.1:0-296 GCF_000475195.1 Diaphorina citri
CGTTAACCTCGCCTAGTGGTTTCCTTCCACTCAAGAGTCTATTATTATTATTATTCTTTTACTACCTATGTCTTTTCCCACTCAAGTGGGGTTGACATTTTTAGTCAACCTATTCCATGCATCTCGGTTTTGGGCGTGTCTGACTTCCAACTCCTACTCCTCTTTGAGCCCCAATGTGCTTGGATGAAATTCCTAATTGAGCCCCGTGGACTTTTTTTTTCTGTCTTCCTTCTCTCTTCGATTTCGGGACGATAAGACCATAGCAGTTACAGTTCCCTCTGTCAAACCTCTTAAAA
>NW_007482245.1:0-296 GCF_000475195.1 Diaphorina citri
TTTCTTTTTTTTCTGAAGGGGTTTGATAAAGGGAACTGTCACTGCTGAGGGTCTTATCGTCCCGCAAAGCGAAGAGAGAAGGAACTGCATGATAGGAGGAAAGCCAGTCGTTCCGAGAACGAACCTTATCTGTTTAGGATAAAATCCAAACCGGCCGAGAAACGATCCCACCACCAAGCGCTTACAAGGCAGACGCGCTACCACCCAAGTTAACTAGGCTGACTAACTGACTATCATCCCTTTAATGTTCGTCACGTTAAAAAAAAAAAAAAAAATGGTTGGAGGTAAAAATTAGA
>NW_007482246.1:0-296 GCF_000475195.1 Diaphorina citri
CTTTCTTCTATTTATTGAAGGTAGGCGACTAATGAAACTTTTCCAATTTGAAGTTTGAGGGCATTATTTTAAAATAATTCAAGCTTTCACTGAAAAGCCTTTGCTAGAAACTTCTCAAAAAAACGATCGTTTTATATCTATATAAAATTAAAATAGGGATATTTTATCATAAATCTTTATCTTTTAACATATAGGAGGAATATAGAATGAAAATGCTTCGAAAAAAATTGTAAAACCCAAAGGAAACTTAAAATTAAAAATCTAAAATGTACGCCTACAAGTGTTATTGTTTCGAA
>NW_007482247.1:0-296 GCF_000475195.1 Diaphorina citri
TTACTGTAAAGTCTCAAAACCTACCTTCCCATTAATACCTACATATGTTCCTTTTCCCTTGCCTACACTGACCTGACCATTCGTCGCTTTATTCCTCCTAAAATCTTCAGAATAAACTAGAAAGTTCTTAGAAAAACACAAAATCCTTACCGAAGTGGACGTGACTTCAGTCACTTTGCACGGCTCTACAAACATGATTGTATAGCGCAAATAAATAACTTGATTTTAGACTAGGCACTAAACTGATAACTTTCCTAAGCTTTCAAAACTGGAAACTTTCAGGGAAAAATTGTCAA
>NW_007482248.1:0-296 GCF_000475195.1 Diaphorina citri
TACCCTAAGCAACCGAGTCACACATGATGACCATGATATTCTAACCAGGTGACCATCCATAATAACCAACCTACTAAAACCAACCTGACCAGTAGCCAGTAGCTTACAAATATCTATGTTAATATTAACCGCGCTGAATAATTATGATGCAGGATAATTATGGCATATATCACAGCAAGTTATACAGAGGGTCTAAAAAAACCTGTAGGTAGCCAAAAAACAAGCTGGGCCCGTCCCTCCGGGAATTATTTAGCCCGTAGTTTATTCGATCAGTACCTATGTATACCTACCTAATT
>NW_007482249.1:0-296 GCF_000475195.1 Diaphorina citri
TGATCTTAAACGTTTAACTTTTGAAAAGAAGAAGGCCCATGCTCAGTTTAAGCGTACTGGTCTTGATTCTGACTACAGGAATTTTTCCACACTTCGTGCTCAATGTAAATTCTTTAGTGATCAGTGTTACAAGGCTTATTTGGAGCGAACCAATCAGCATTTGAAGTCTAATCCCCGGTATTTCTGGAAGTTTTCTGAGGAATCTAGGAAGGTGAGTGGATTTCCCAAAAGTATGTTCTTCAATGATATTACCTGTTCTTCTTTGCAGGAAACGGCAGATCTTTTTGGCCAATACT
>NW_007482250.1:0-296 GCF_000475195.1 Diaphorina citri
CGGGTGCATAGCTTGGTGGCTATTTTGATATGGGGAAGCAGAGAGTCGAGCAGAGAGAGGTAGAGAAATGGGATGGTGATGGGGCAGTAGACAAGGTCTGTGTTCTGTGAAATAAGAATGGAATAGAACAGTGTTTCTTAATTGGTGTTCCGCGAGCTGACGGCAAGGGTTCCGCGAGATATTTTGGAAAAATCATACACTAGATAAAATGCAGTTTTAAAACGACCATCTTGGACTAGGTATTTCATCTTACACAGCTTTTTTTAGAGGTTTGATAGAGGGAACTGTAACATCTA
>NW_007482251.1:0-296 GCF_000475195.1 Diaphorina citri
ACCGAAGCGAATACAATAGTCCGTCCCCTATACCTTTTATTATTAGTAATAATAAAGGAAGGACGGACTAAAAATGGACGAAAATCCTCCAAGTCTCTTTTAGAATCCTCCAAGTCTCTTTTAGAATCCTCCAAGTCTCTTTTAGAATCCTTCAAGTCTCTTTTAGAATCCTCCAAGTCTCTTTTAGAATCCTCCAAGTCTCTTTTAGAATCCTCCAGGTCTCTTTTAGAATCCTCCAAGTCTCTTTTAGAATCCTTCAAGTCTCTTTTAGAATCCTCCAAGTCTCTTTTAGAATC
>NW_007482252.1:0-296 GCF_000475195.1 Diaphorina citri
AGACAAAGTACCTTGATATATGTAGATGGTGTTCCGCAATGAATAAGAAATTTTCCAATATTTTAAATTTAAAGCTTGGTACACACTCTAATAAGAAATCTAACGCCAGCCACTCACTACTCAGGTATACCTGACACCTGATGAGCACACACACACACACTATCAGGTAGACCTGATCAGGTCTACCTATACTGATATAGTGAGTGACTGCCTTAAGACATATTTCCAATTTTGGTATTTCGACGTTTCGTGTGAGCGTTTGCTCAAATTTTCGTTTTGAGGGAATTCCATGTTAT
>NW_007482253.1:0-296 GCF_000475195.1 Diaphorina citri
TTCTCTCTCGGTAGTTAAAAAAAAAAAAAACATGTGCCGCCTCCCGTCCCGTAGCACGGGCACTGTTAACTTGTTCCTAAGCAGAAAAACAGGGGAGGTTCTACAATTGGTACTACGCGTAATCGCAGTTAGTGGCTTTTAGACAGTCTACTGTAGGAGGAGATGATCCTGACTTTTTTTCAACAGCTTTCTTACACTTTGCGTGCCAAGCCGAATTGAGCGATATTTCCTCCAGACGCGAGAGTGCGACAGTGACTTTATGGTAATGTTAGTGTTGCACGCTAGCGTGCGACGCG
>NW_007482254.1:0-296 GCF_000475195.1 Diaphorina citri
CTCTAGGGGGGGGTTTCAAACCATTTGGAAAGTTGACCAATACCAGCCTAGTGAGCAGTGTTTCAAAGGGTTCCATCTGCTTTGAAAAAATGAGACCTACAGCCTCCCAATGATTTACTGTGATTCAGGATGAACCCATTAAACATGACTAGTAAAATATTGTTTAAAGATACAATGCAGTGTGGGTATGCGCATTACTATTAAAAACCTAAAGTTAAACTTAAATCCTTAAGGTGTGTCCTGTCCACACATGGTCGACCGACACGTCCACATTGCCTTGACAACATAGATTTTCC
>NW_007482255.1:0-296 GCF_000475195.1 Diaphorina citri
TTTTTCTCAATTTCTGTGGGTATCGCAGCATTACTATGTGCCTCCTTTGCAATCAATTTTCATACCACTTAAATAGGTACATTTTTTTTACACTGGTAATGCAGCCACTGGTCGCTACTC
This sequence comes from Diaphorina citri, assembly GCF_000475195.1. NCBI lineage: Eukaryota > Metazoa > Arthropoda > Insecta > Hemiptera > Psyllidae > Diaphorina > Diaphorina citri. The sequence continues at coordinate 121 of NW_007482255.1, forward strand.
GATTAAAGTAGCTACTCAACTGTCCTCACGAGGCTGAGTGCACTTCGAAACTCCAAGCACAGAGCCGAAAAAACTTCGACCCCGCCGGGAATCGAACCCGGGATACTCGGCCACGGAAGTTGCTCCTCACACATCGAAGCGTTTACCCCTTCATGTGATTTTAATTACGGTTAGTT
>NW_007482256.1:0-296 GCF_000475195.1 Diaphorina citri
AATTCGCTCACCAACGATTCTAGTCGAGACCTTATATGCAATATATGGGAATTTTTTTCGCGCGAACTTTCATTCACATTGGAGCTTAGAGAAATTTCGTCCAAATGTGACACACATGGTTGGAAAGCTCGTTTTCTCTGCTTTCTAAATAATATACTCTAATCAAAAATTAGGTGTCGGAACACAGTTCAATTCGCTCACCAACGATTCTAGTCGATACCTTAGATGCAATATATGGCAATTTTTTTCGCGCGAACTTTCATTCACACTGGAGCTTAGAGAAATTTCGTCCAAAT
>NW_007482257.1:0-296 GCF_000475195.1 Diaphorina citri
ATAAATCTTGAATTCGGGCCTGTCAAATATTACCCATTTTAATGTTAGCTCACAAGCTTCAAAGTTGAAAATTATGGTTGAAATGAATATGGTACCAGGGTTCTAATTGGTTTTAAGCCTCGGCATAATTAACCCACGCGGCTTAATCTGGGTTAATCGTTAATCGGGTTTATTAAGCAGTAATCTGACAATGATAATTATGGTTTATTAACCTGACAATGATAATTATGGCCATTGGTGCTAGTAATGGGGATTCAGGCTTCCGGGCTTTTAAACAATGGTGTGCTCCTGCATGC
>NW_007482258.1:0-296 GCF_000475195.1 Diaphorina citri
AGTTGTTGCCTGTTGCGCGCCGAATAAACCAGGACTAGGTACTAAGGACAATAACTAGCTTTTTGTATTTATTTATTTATTTTTAACAATGGTGATTGTCCAGTAAGAGGTACTTAAGTGGACCATAATTTAAATGTTACACAGTTTTCTTTTTAAATAAAAATAAATAAAATCGGGACAAAGTTCGCCCAATGGCACAACGCGGCGAGGTTAATGCCTGAGGCGTTCTCTTCCTTCCAACCTCTCTGAACGGCGGCCAGTGGCGGTCGCGAAATGTTCATTTGCTGCTGTTGTCG
>NW_007482259.1:0-296 GCF_000475195.1 Diaphorina citri
TAAAAAAAAAGTTCAAAGCTATTTTTTTTTTTTTCCTTTGAGGCGCTTTAACTCTGGAATACCAGGTCGTTCACGCCGGAAAGCTAATTTTTCATTTATGTTGTAGGCCCATTTTTTTTTTTCTTTTTTTTTTGATATTTTTTGTACCTGTAAAAAGAACTACCCATCTAGGTACCTACCTTCAGGAATTCCTTTTTTATATTTTTAGATTTTATAGGTATCTATTACCTACACATACCTATTATAAAACGTAAAAAAATGTAATACAAATATGTTTTTGTGATACATATTTGACT
>NW_007482260.1:0-296 GCF_000475195.1 Diaphorina citri
TAGGCTTCGCTCACACGAGTGACGACTGATCGCCACATTACTCCCCCCTTGAGAAAAAGAAAGTAAGAAAGGGAAGCTAAGCTGTGAGTCAAGGTTCGATTCCTTGAAATGGAAAGAAAAAATTAGGCACATACAATAAATCAAATACTAAATTGGTAGGCATAAACAATAAATGACAAATTTTCCTAGGTAATCATTATAGAGAAACAAAGTAAATCACTAGGTAGGTAGATAATTGAAATGCTTGAGTAGCTAGAAAATAAATGGTAGCTAGAAAGTGTATAACTTTCAGTTGT
>NW_007482261.1:0-296 GCF_000475195.1 Diaphorina citri
TAAAATGCATGTTAAAGGCTGACTAAGAGTATTCTTCAGTGATTGATAGGTAGTAAACCCATCATACTAATGTGTTTTTCTTACAAATGCCATCAATTCTCTTTTAGATAAGCGGTCCAACATTTTCTTCTTCAAAAAACCTGATTAAGATGTTGGACCCCAAGTTCTCTGTTCCTAATCTTATATTAAAACATCCAATTTCGGCTCCCATAGTTTTAACCTTATCCTAGACACCCAATCTTGGCTCCCATTCGGTGCAATGCAAGAATCATATTGACGGCCCGAATCCATCTCTT
>NW_007482262.1:0-296 GCF_000475195.1 Diaphorina citri
ATTTTTTCTCATAGGTTTGACAGAATAAACGACTAAGTGTGACCCCGTCAAAGAGGAGGACAGAATAGGAGAAAGTCATCCTTTCCTATGACGAATCTATTTGAAGAGGTTTGATCGAGGGAACTCTAACAACGGAGGTCTTATGGTTCCGAAATCGAAGAAAGAAGGAGAAGAGGATAAGGGAAAGCCAGTCGTTCCGAAAACGAACCTTATCTGTTGAAGTTAACGTTAGCCCCGGGTTTGAATGTAACCTGTGACCTAGGGCTTACAAGGCAGGCACGCTACCCTCCAAGATG
>NW_007482263.1:0-296 GCF_000475195.1 Diaphorina citri
CCACCAAACCCCGGGGTTCCACTGTGCAGACCAGGAGGTACACCACTGAGGTTTAACCAGTCACGTTGGTTTAACTTTAACATTGGTTTAACACGTTGGTTTAACACGTTGGTTTTAGAAGTTCGCCGTCTATGGACCACATATGTATTTTCAAGGAAATAAGAACATATACATAGTATAAGAACTGCTGGTATAAATAAGGCATTACACTTTTACCCTCGAAAATATTGAAAAAGTTATCTTCACCACAAGTCACAAACAATATAACGTGTTGCCCGTTTATCAGACAGTCTGAC
>NW_007482264.1:0-296 GCF_000475195.1 Diaphorina citri
AATTTTTGGATATGTTACAAAATACCTCAAATTAGTAGGTAAAAGTCACCAAATCGCAATATCCTACTGCATACCACTTCAAAACCATAGCCCGTCAAAGTTGCAAATGGGTCACTTTGGACCCGACCATCACATAAAGGTTAAGCAAAATAGTTAAATTAAAACTGGGAACTCGCTTCGTTCGTTCTACAGATTTTACGATCAAGGTCAAGTTTTACTATTAGGGAGATTTCGCATCGAATCCTGATCCCCATAACGCAACCCATGTTGGCGCCATCTTGTTTACATCATGTTTT
>NW_007482265.1:0-296 GCF_000475195.1 Diaphorina citri
GTCCCGTGTGAAGATTTTGTGATGTATCTTAAACAAATGGATTGCGAGACATTGATAGATCCCGTTATAAGATCCACTAAAGGGTTGCCCATCATTGACCCATTTTAGAATCTCTCGTTCCTTTCAATTCACATAACGCTCTCCCACATCCTCTGTTATCCAGCCCTGTGGATCATCACATAACCTTACGGGTAACACCTAGAATATTAGTACACCTATCATAACAGCTAGACAGCTTGAAAAGATATTACGTGTATCTTTCTTCGACCTTAAATTACATTCTGTGGGCTGCTTCC
>NW_007482266.1:0-296 GCF_000475195.1 Diaphorina citri
AGTTCCCATGTTTTCCTTTTTCTTTTCTATATTTTTAGGCCCAACTGAGAACGCCTGTAGCACAGATTGTGAGCATTTGCGGACCCCTGTTCGCAGGGGAAAGCGTCTTATTTCAACCCAATGAACAATAAATCCAACCGAAGAGTTGGCCACATTAATTTCTGGCCACCCTGTATAGCCGTGCACCAGGGCATTGTGTTATACCATTGTTGTAGGTAAATGTACTGAAAAAAAAAAAAACAACAACTTAATTGCTTCTCCATAAATACTCTCTCTCTCTCTCTCTCTCTCTCTCT
>NW_007482267.1:0-296 GCF_000475195.1 Diaphorina citri
TTTCTTGTCAACCAAAGTTCTTCGTTTGGAGAAGCTAAATAAGCTTCTCCCGATAGGTTCAACACAAAACATGGAAATTACTTTACAAATTATGTCATGTCTTGCTTTGTTACAGCGGAGCTATCCTTTGTTGTGTTTTCATCCTACAAACTGTTGATCTTTTCCAGAAGTGCCAGAACTGCCAGAAGCATCTCATGTTGTTTCTTTCAGAGTAAATTTCAGACCGTTATGTCTGAGCAGTGTGTAACTTATCTGCTTCAACAAACACTCAGTAAACTTAGATTTAAATATACATG
>NW_007482268.1:0-296 GCF_000475195.1 Diaphorina citri
TTTTTATTAGAAAGATGAGTGTTTTACCGCCGTTTTTACCTATTTCGTAGCAATGCTGCTTGCTTTTGCTACGTACATCAGACCCTGTATCACCATCTAGAATAATTGTAGATCTCCTGCGTTCACCCAAACAGGCCAACACTCAAGTCTCTTTATTGCTAGTCTAAACGCATCATCTGTACTCGTCAACGTACATAAATGATACATAATATAACATAATAGGTACATAGATGATACATAATACATTAATACATACATAAATGTCTAACATAAATTATACCTAAGGCCGGCCACTC
>NW_007482269.1:0-296 GCF_000475195.1 Diaphorina citri
TGGTGAAGCTGAGAGCTTCTTCACAATTTTTGTGGATATCACAGCATTACTAAGAGCCTCCTGTACTAATTCTGACATTAATTTCTCTAATTTTTCTTTTTACTCTGGTAATGCTGAGACTGGTCGCTACCCGATTAAAGTAGCTACTCAATTGTCCTCATGAGGCTGAGTTGCTAGATAAAACCATGTATGTACATGTAAAAGTGAAGAAAAATCAAAATCTCTCCCACAATCTGTTCTCCTGACCCAATTTTTCGCGGATTTGTTTACGGAAACTATTGAGCTAACCTTGAAAC
>NW_007482270.1:0-296 GCF_000475195.1 Diaphorina citri
ATGTTAAGATTGATTAATTCTTGTCAGAAATTAGTCTACCCTGCTTATTATCACTGCTGTTTCACCTTATGAGGGATTGGGACCATAAACCTCCAGTTCTGAAATTCCTCCCGTGCTAACTGCTTGAGCCACTGAGGTTGGTTCGTTTTGTTATTTCATAAAACCTATAAATAGGTAACCTATACGTACTTGAATATAAAAAAAATCTCAAAGTTTCAAATTCTCGTTTTGTTATTCCATAAACCCCATAGGTAAAAATAATATACCGAGGGGTTGGGTAAGGTAGGGGGGGGGGG
>NW_007482271.1:0-296 GCF_000475195.1 Diaphorina citri
GACATCAAAGTATACATTTTATTCAAAAAGTATTTCTGATCATATCAGGGCCATTTTTACATGAAATGAAATTTAGAGTGTGTATCATGTTGCCAAAAGTAAGGTATAAAACTCGTGAATATTATTGATACCCATTCGTCTTACACTCTGTATCTCACACAATGCCCAAACAATGATATTATTATGTGATATTATGTGTTCTTCTTTTTCTTCTACTCCTTCTTCTTCTTCTTCTTCTCTCCTTCCTCCTCCTTCTTCTTCTGTTGGTATTACTTCTGTCGTTTCTCCTCCCCTTC
>NW_007482272.1:0-296 GCF_000475195.1 Diaphorina citri
CACTCGGGATTCTGAAGAACATTGGTATCAGGGATCCCATTTTCTTCTAGACCTGACATCATTTCTTGTTGGGAAAACATTTCCTGTTTCTATTTTGGTCCAACCTGAACCGAATCTGTTTCCAAAATCTAAAACGATGACCAACCAGATCAACAACCCAAAACCCATGTCCCAACCCTCCCAATGCCTAAAAACTACGCGACTATAAACCTATGTAGGTATTGGGCAAATAGTCAAAAAGAAAGAAGAATCTCTTCTGCATTACTTTTGGTAGTAAACAGAAGCTTTACGTACCT
>NW_007482273.1:0-296 GCF_000475195.1 Diaphorina citri
GAAATAAATAAATATTAGTATACATATAAATAAAATAAATAGCGACTTCCGTGATCGAATGGGTTATTTGGCTGTACCTAAGACCCGGATTTGTTTCCCGGCCGAGTTCTTATTGTGCTTGGAAAGGAAGCTTGGAACACTTTATACTTTCAGCCTTGTGAGAACCATTCAGTAATTTATTTGATTGAGCACCTACATACCGACCTGTAGCAACATTACCAATTTACCAGAGTTAAAAGGAAAATTTATAGAGTTGACAGAATTCTAAAGGAGGCTTTTAGCTCACAATGCTGTGA
>NW_007482274.1:0-296 GCF_000475195.1 Diaphorina citri
CAGTACTGTACCAATCTCATTCTATGCAGGAAAAAATTCCGTACCTTGGCTCGAATTGAACCAACGCCCTCCCGTTCAGCGTCACAACATCGTACTCCCAACTAGCTTCAATTTACTCACGCTTACAAATCATATTTACTCCGGTTTTAGGTGGAATACATGAATAAAAGTTGTACTTAAGACATTTAAATTGCTCCTGCTCAGGTAAACATTTTATCGCAAAAAATGACCTTGAGTGGCCTTGTAAGAAGCTTAGCGTTTTGGCAAATTAGCAGGATGCAACTAGTGGAGCTTTC
>NW_007482275.1:0-296 GCF_000475195.1 Diaphorina citri
TTGAATGCGTTTCGACATTGGAGTAAAGCGAAACGGTTACATGTGGAAATAAGGAGAAACAAACAAGATAATGATAAAATATAATAAGAGAATTAATAACTCATATTAGTCATATTTTACTAATTGTTTGATGAGTGTTCTCACACGAGCACACTCGGAGACTATACCCGGACAGTCCCGGGGATTATGTCTACTTCTCATTAAATAGAAATTCGTAGAATATGAGGATGAGAGGGAATTCAGAAGAAAAATGTAAAAGGTCACGGGAATTTATTAAAGAAATGAAAAACTAGCGA
>NW_007482276.1:0-296 GCF_000475195.1 Diaphorina citri
TTTGAAATTCCCTGGGAGGAATTCTCTGAACTTTAAAGTACATCATTGGTTCCAAACAATCATAGTACTTAGGTATTGTTTAACAGAAAGTATTTACAAATTTTTGGAATTCCTTGGAAGGAATTCTCTGAGCTTTAAAGTACATCAATGGTTCCAAACAACCATACTTAGTAGGTATTGTTTACAGAAAAATAATGCTGGCAAGGTTCTTCTTAAGAAGAAAGATAGATAGGTACTTAGTAAAAATAAAAAAAAGACAAACTTAGGTACATAGTATAAAAATACTTACACATAAA
>NW_007482277.1:0-296 GCF_000475195.1 Diaphorina citri
TGGGGTGATAAAATTGTGAATAATGCTCGGATAAACGGTTTTGATTCAAGTTGTTCAAATAATCTACATAAAACAATTGTGTGCACAAGAAACGCGTGCAACAAACCCATTTGACACAAATTTGCCCTGATTTATAAATTTTCTCATAATTATTTTTTATTCTGATTGAACTTTCCAGATAAATAGGAAATAATATTATTTTAATGGTGCTCTAAATGTCTTTCATAGTGAGAGTCCTTGTCGTCAAAGGAGAAGCTGAATTGGGCGTCAACTAACTAAGATCTTCATACACAAAA
>NW_007482278.1:0-296 GCF_000475195.1 Diaphorina citri
TAATTATTGTCATTATTGTATAGCTGCTATATCGTGATTGATGTTAGCTTTTGCTGAAGAAGTAAATCCCTTGCCCTAAATATCTCACCCAGTATACATAGAGCCAGGGGTTAGAAAGTTTGGATATTATTTTTCCTTACTGAACACTTTAAGGGTAGGTACCCTCCTCCATTTCGCAAAAGTTTCAACTTTGGGTCAAATGACTTACTGACTTAGTGAAAAAGTTTAAAAAATACTTTCTGAAACATACTTTCACTAGATAATATGGTATACACACTTGCTTTTACTTTTTTTTT
>NW_007482279.1:0-296 GCF_000475195.1 Diaphorina citri
TTCAAGTTTTACAAGAGTCTCTTGAGACGACAGAATTCTCAATCCGTTCAGTTCTTTTGCGATGGCAAAACTGATGAGGCTTTGTATGAGTTTCTATCTGCTGCTAGATGTTTGATTTCTTCCAGTGAGTTAAGGAAGTCCTCAACTATTCCAGGATATCTTCATATTATCTTCCCACAGCCTCCTTTGCATTCCAGGATATCTTCATATCTTCCCAGCTTCCCACAGCCTCCTTCGCCTACCGCCTTGTCTTCCAGGAATAACTCCATTCATAAACTCTCTAGTATGAAGGTAGG
>NW_007482280.1:0-296 GCF_000475195.1 Diaphorina citri
GTTTTTAAAATGATGCTACACGTTCAATTTTTAAGATAAAAGAGTGATATTTATTTTAAATGAAAGATAACAAAATAAAGTTTACTTTTTTGGAGATTTTGTTTGTGATGGTGATCAGGTGTGGCAGACAACGCTATCTGAAAAATTGCCCTCATTTTCAAAACACTTAATCTTTGTGCAAAATCGACATACTGTCTTTAGCCTTTCCTGGGCATAGCACGAATTTCGCGATAATAAGCACTCGTTAACTCATCCAGAGTCCTTGTCTTATAAATATACACCTTGTTTTAATGTAT
>NW_007482281.1:0-296 GCF_000475195.1 Diaphorina citri
CGGCTGGCTTTCTCCTATCCTGTCTTCCTTCTCTCTTCGATTTCGGGACGATAAGACCTTAGCAGTTACAGTTCCCTCGGTCAAACCTCTTGAAAAAAGGTGTATTTTTCTTTCGGGAAACCATTGGAAAAGGAACCGAATCCGATGGTGCGCCATCTTGGATTTCCTTTGGTTTGGTACAGACGCCATTTCAGTTTCCAATAGGAAACCGGTTAAGCAAGTTTCCAGAAAGGAAAATACAACTGGACTTATGTATGTAAGGCGCCATTTCAGTTTCCAATAGGAAACCGGTTAAG
>NW_007482282.1:0-296 GCF_000475195.1 Diaphorina citri
GGTCCCATAGCATCAAAATAATGTAATTATAAAAAGCTGTTGTTTCAAAGGCACCTACCTATATCTTTTTATTAATTTGTACCCGAGCACATTTCATTGTTGTTACATTTGCATGTGAAAAGAACGAATGGAACGAATATACGAAATTCAAACAATACAGATTCTAACATTAGCTTGAAGTAGAATTTTATTGTGAGGAGTATACCTGTGTAGTGTAAAAGATTCATTAGTAGATTAGTGGATGTGTTAAAATCCCCGTTTTACGTATACTTCCATACATTGTGGTAGAAATTCTA
>NW_007482283.1:0-296 GCF_000475195.1 Diaphorina citri
TTCATAACCTTGTGAATTATATCAGTTAGTTCCTTTTATTTCAAAAAATAAATGGAAATTCACAGAGTTCCAGAGTTCTCCCAATACATTGAAAAATGTCTCTTCCCATATGCAGTCGATTCTATTTTCACAAGCACACCCGGTATTGATCGCATACAATAGAATGCAAGTCAATTATACAAAGTAGGTTGGTCACAATTTGTCACAAGTCACACTAGGGGACACGCAATCTATGAGCTAAGAGTTCAATCACACGAGCGAAAAAAAAACTATGAAACAAAGGCACTGTTATCAGT
>NW_007482284.1:0-296 GCF_000475195.1 Diaphorina citri
TCGAACCGCAGTCCTCCCAGTTACAAATCAAATGTCTTTTACCTCGGGGACTACCTATACAAAAGCAGAACCTACATGATACAAAGCCTAATGTACCTATTTTCGCATCATATTTTTTGGCATTTCTCAGAAGAAAGATAATGGGATGGGAAGCTTTTGTTACAAATTTTGACAGCGAGATAACGCACCCAGCAGTGTAATTTACATCAGTGTGTATATGAAAGTGTTTTAGTGGAGGAAGCTACAAAATGAAAAGGCTGTTGGTAGAAATTTGAAAAGCCTGGAAATGATATTGA
>NW_007482285.1:0-296 GCF_000475195.1 Diaphorina citri
GCTACCTAGCGGACAAAAAAAAAAAAACAACTGCGTAAAGTCTGACGTCACACATCTTTGAACTCTTTCATTAGAACGAAAAATAAAAATTGAATTTTTGACCTTTTACAGTTATTTTTTTCGGAGTTTTGACCTCGGATTTCAATTTTTCCCAACTGTTTAAATTAATAGGAATTGCCCATTTATTTATAATTTTTGCCCATTTGCAACTGCTCTATTGTTGAGCTCAAAATTGGACCTCACTTCGTTCTTTCAAAAATTCTTCTTACAATAAGTTACTGTCCTTTTTATTTAGA
>NW_007482286.1:0-296 GCF_000475195.1 Diaphorina citri
AGATAGGAGATTTAATTTTTTAATTAAAAACATCACTTCCGTCAGAACACGAAAACTCCATTGGTTTCTAGCCCCAGCTTATTTTCCTCCCAGTGAGGAGAACTTGTGAATTATAAATTGAAATTTATACTCCGATCTTCCCCACCTTCTGTTTGTTTACCCATCCCTTGATTTATTTAACCCCATTTTACCCATCCCTTGATTTGTTCAACCATAGTGTAACAACGCCTTGATTTATTCAACCTCATTTCAACCACGCTTTGATTTATCCGACCCCGTTTTACCAACCCCTTGCT
>NW_007482287.1:0-296 GCF_000475195.1 Diaphorina citri
TTTTTTTTTTTTTTTTTTTTGCACGTCAGTGTATGCCCCTGCAAGCGAGAGAAAAAAATTGTAGGTACCTACCTCTACCTACCTACTTCTATCATGGAATGCAGATTAAAAATTCTGCTGACGTATCACATACAAAGTGCTACCTTGCACATACAGACATCAATGATCAAACAGAGTGTGCCAACTCAAAGCCCGACATTCCAAAGTTACCCTTTCCTGTAGACTAAGTAAAGTTCTAAAAAGTGTACCCATAAACCCAATGGGCACATTACTAAACTCTCAAGAAGAGTATACAA
>NW_007482288.1:0-296 GCF_000475195.1 Diaphorina citri
AGAAGGGGAAGAAGAAGAAAACGAATATGACGAGGAAGAATTATAGAAAGAATTAAGATGAAAAGGAGGGGTGAATAATAATTCTTAAGGAGATTGGAGAGAGAGGAGAGAGAGAGAGAGAGAGAGGAATAAAGAGAAAAAGAGAAAGTAGGTATGTGTTTAGAAAGGTTAAGAGGGTTTTCGGAATAGTAGTTTTTAGTGGTGAAAAAAATACACAACTAGAAGAACCAAAGAAAAATAAGAAAAAATTTCAGGGAACGAAAGAAAAGAAAATGGTGAGAGAGAGAGAGAGAGAG
>NW_007482289.1:0-296 GCF_000475195.1 Diaphorina citri
ACATTTTTGTTTTTGGTTTCAGAATTCCAAAGGATATCCCTATTATAGTCATATAGTCACCTTCAAACGCCCATCCCTTCCTTTTGGTCTAACCATTTCCATTAAGTTTAAATAAAAAACTGAATGTTCAACACAAAATGACCTGCCATTAGGTATAGCTTACGTAATAGCCTACCTGTTATTCGTTATACATTCGTTAACCATCCGTGAATTCGTTACAACATTTCAAAATTTTATAAAAAGCACCCTTTTGTGTTGAAAAAAGGACTGGCATTTTTTTTTTTTTTTTTTTAGTT
>NW_007482290.1:0-296 GCF_000475195.1 Diaphorina citri
GATTCTGAGAATGGGTGACACTATTGTTTATAGGTAGGTACTTATGAATGACAAAAAAATAAAAATTCGGATTTGTGTTCAAAAAAACATCACAAATCAGCAAATCACAATGCTTTCCCCCAAAAAATTGGAGGATATTTCATTCTCTTTTTTCAATATTTTCATCATAGTAGAGGCGCCTACTGTAGGTACCTACCTACCTACATAATTTTGCCCCCTTATTTGGTGGGGGAGTATAGGTAAATAAGAAAAGGTAAGAATATTTGAATTCTAGTTTTCATTATTTGTTTTCCTCT
>NW_007482291.1:0-296 GCF_000475195.1 Diaphorina citri
AAAGAGTTAAGTTACGGGACGCTGATTTTGGTTGCAAAAACTAGCCTAGACTCCAGAAGAATGTAATCAGGAGGCAAGTTATAAGTTCATATCCAAGTACAGGCAAAAAATTATCCTAGCCCTCGGTTCTACAGGTTAATGTTGAAATGAATTTTCGCCCTTGTTCAGTCGGACAATCATTTCCAAATGAGCTTGTAGAACCGAGAGAAAGTTAGTTCAGATTTGACCATAATTACATCGATCTAAAAAATTGTAGGAACATTCTAAATTGAAGCTCAGAAAACAATCCATTTAAA
>NW_007482292.1:0-296 GCF_000475195.1 Diaphorina citri
TTTGTATGAACGCCGGGGAACTATTTAGATATGCAATGTGCAAGGGACATTTAATTTCAAAGCCCGTGTTATCCAAAGGTTGGGGTTTGGGGGTATTTCAATGGGGTTCAAAATTCGGTGAGTCGGGTTCCAAATTATCCAAGCATCTACCGATCCCTAGTTTTGTTGAATAGAAAAAGTTAAAGGCAGCTTGCTACAAAGAATATTATGGAGAGTAAAGAAGGGAGAAGACAAGAGAGAGTGAGAGAGGATAAATGAGGGTTAAATAAATAGAAAACTAAGAGAAATAATAGCAA
>NW_007482293.1:0-296 GCF_000475195.1 Diaphorina citri
AGATTTTCCAGACCGATAAACAGTACAAACAAAGGCAGATAAAATACCTAGCAAAGGCTATTTTATCTATCATAGCCTGTACTCCTAGTTCAACATTAGAACATTATCTCCAATCTTTTGTTTCCATTCGAAATAAAATATTCGTGCCTATGATAATATCCCTAGTTGTAGGACATTAAATGTCAAAGGTCACTGACCTTGCGGAAAATAATACTTATTTTAGTAGAATAGAAAGTAATGGTACCAGGTCATTTTTCTTATCTTGATTTGAAAAGCAAAAGATTTGCTTACTTTTT
>NW_007482294.1:0-296 GCF_000475195.1 Diaphorina citri
TTAGGATGAGATGGATATAATATTGGAGGAGGTATTTGAAGACATGGATTAGAAGAGGTGGATGGGAAAGAACATAGAAAATCTGCAATTGCACGACTAATTACCCACAGCCAAATTGATTGCCAACACGAGGGCAGTATATAGGCAGTCCATCAACTAATCCCGTGTAACATCACTGATGTGACGTCCAGTAACATTTTTCAATCCAGTTACTTTGTCCACTTCAATTGGATTTGTAGATCTCCTTGCTGTACTAAAGTACATTTTGCCAGCCTAGTTCACTACTTGGTGGGTAG
>NW_007482295.1:0-296 GCF_000475195.1 Diaphorina citri
CGAAGAAGGTCTCTTTCAATTTGGTTTTGACTAGTTCAGCAACTTTCACCTGTAAAAGAACGAGAGGCAGCCTAGTTAACTCAGCTCTGCCTTTTAAGTGCTACATCGTGGGTTCAATTCCCGTCCGGGGCGAACTTTATCCTAAATAGATTAGTTTCGTTCTCGGAACGACTGGCTTTCTCCTGTCCTGTTCCATTTCTATTATTTTGGAAATAAAACCTTCGTTGTTATAGTTCCCTCTTGTCTATCAAACCTATAAAAAAAAGGACTCAAGCAGTCATAAACTGCCATGACCT
>NW_007482296.1:0-296 GCF_000475195.1 Diaphorina citri
TGCACTCCGGAAAAGTATAATATCTTGGTTGTGTTTTACATCATTGTATTTCTGTGAATATTTTTTAGTGTCTAGATTCTAGATTAGTGTTTTACCTAATATGAGGTGTTTTTATCTATTTACTTATGTAGCTGAATACCTAATATGAGGTGTTTTTATGTACCTACATATGTAGCTGAATACCTAATATGAGGTGTTTTTATGTACCTACATCTACATATGTAGCTGACTACCTATTTCTTTCTTCAAATTTAGTATTTTAGTTGAGTATTTCTGAATTATTCTTTTTTGGTAAG
>NW_007482297.1:0-296 GCF_000475195.1 Diaphorina citri
TACACAATGTGATATGTGTACCTATCATTTCAACCTACCTAGTCATTGAATTTCATTCCGGGAAAAGCGTATAAACCCTGCGTTCATCTCACCCAGCCCAAGGCCAGGCCAGACAACTGTCCTGATGGTCACCCATCCGAATACCAGCGGCAAGCAACGTTGCTTAACTTTAGTGTTCAATTGGGATATATAATTGGTTCAATTGGGATACTTTAGTGTTCCTTTTATATTTCATTTTATTATTTTTTTCTACTGTATTTGATTGTTGTTTGTGTTTGTTTAGTTTTAGTGTATTT
>NW_007482298.1:0-296 GCF_000475195.1 Diaphorina citri
TAATCGCAAAGGAAACAGACAGACAAAATGCAAAATCCATGGAAAAATTTGACCTCAATTCGTTCTGTCAACGAGGAGGTTCTCAAGAAATGACCCGACTTTCAATAAATTGATTGATTAACAAATCAACGGGCAAAACCCCTGTACATTTGTAAATAGCCCATTAGGGACCACGTTCATCGTTTTGTCTCGGCAACGACTATTTCGCCCGTATAGCGTACAATATCGTTATCAGTATCGTCATGGTGACTTATCGTTAACTATGTTAATATGGTTAATCGCCAGTCCGTGGGAAA
>NW_007482299.1:0-296 GCF_000475195.1 Diaphorina citri
GTTAGAATATAGTATGATTTCGAAACCTCTATAACAATTGTCATTCCGGTAAAGGACATGTCATGTCATGTCCTTTACTAAAATTTCGGTATTAAATTTCGTTCTTTTTTTCTCATGAGGCAGTGAGGCTTTGAATTAAAATTCTAATTCAACTCTCTCCCTACCATTCACATTCCGACATTGTACTCCCTCCTCTTCACAAGGCTTTTTTGTTTCTTCTATCTGTCTTTCTACTTTTCACTCTCTTCTTTTATGTTTACAAGTGCTTGTACGTTGACAATAATTCCTCGTTATGC
>NW_007482300.1:0-296 GCF_000475195.1 Diaphorina citri
AAATTCGTGATATCTGTGGATTGTACTTTGAAATTGGTGGTGTATGGTATGGGAATGATTTGGAAATTGTGTAACCTTAACATGTAACTGACCTCGATAACAGACAACATAAACAATAAGGTCTAGTTCGGACAATTGAAAAAAGTTGCCTCTTTAGAACCAGCCTTCTCTAGGGAAACTAAAAATGACGCTATAGAAGTATTAGATGAAACTGTTATTAATTCGTAATATCATTCCATGAGCTCTTCGAGGTATAATTCTTGAATATTTTAATATCTACCGGAGATGAGTCCATT
>NW_007482301.1:0-296 GCF_000475195.1 Diaphorina citri
GTCCATGTTTTGAAGATTGTCCGATTTTGATAGTCCTAGACAATCTTACCATCAACACTCGAAATCTGAGGTGCCAATTGTACACAAATCACACCACATAATGAATACATACATTTGATTGGTCAACACAATAAAGAATTCTGATCCCAGTTAATTGAAAAAAAAACACACTAAATCCAGTCTCATTGGTTGACGAAAGCTCACCCTCTTTGCATGCGTCCAATCTCAGTTCGCAGCTCCATTACGACGTACTTCGAGGAGAGCAAAACTTCGGGCAATTCCGAAGTGGACAATTC
>NW_007482302.1:0-296 GCF_000475195.1 Diaphorina citri
TTCCGTTGAGAAGAAGACGTCAGGACTCGAACATTTAAAAAGCATATTAGATCTAATTTTTGTACAATTAAGTCCATGTACAATGTACGTGCATTTCAGTAGGTTGTATAAATAGGTCGTAGATATGCACCTAGGTAGGTACACTGCACATTAGATTAAAAAAGAAAAAAAGAAAAAAAAAAAATCATGTTACTTATAATACTGGTGGTTTTTGTGTTGATTATTTTCTGCGTCCTCCTTTTGGTTGAAATGTCCGCCTTTTTTTTAGCCAAAATGTTCTCCTTTTGAAATTTCTT
>NW_007482303.1:0-296 GCF_000475195.1 Diaphorina citri
ATCCTCATTCCTCCACTAACAATATTTACTATCGTACCACCTTCAATCTCCCCCAAACGAAGCATTGTAATCTCCCCCTAGCCTGGCCTTATTTAACCTCTATCCATTTCTGCCCTGTGTCCTTGTATCGAAGAACATTCTGTATCCAAATCATCATAATTTCAATCGTAATAATTTCCATTTTTTTATGTGGGGAGACTGTAAATACTGAGGTCTTGTCCGAGAGCGAACTTTTAGAATAAAGTTTGCCCGGGCTGGAATCAAATCCGTGACCTAATGCTTAATTGCTTATTATC
>NW_007482304.1:0-296 GCF_000475195.1 Diaphorina citri
ATTTATAATCGAATCCAGGCACTTCAGAATGGCCACTAGTTCGGCCGTAAATACTGAACATATTGTGTTGAGTTTAAACTGACATATCTCGCCATTAAATGTTCGTATTGTTTTTGGAGGAAAATTCGGTGCGGCGATAGAAAGAAACAGGTGGACAGGGATTCATAGTAACGTAGGAAATTGAAGGATTCTCCTTTTGTATCGTTTATATCTCCATTAATAATGATTTCTCAGAAAATTCAAGATAATGGGATTAAAGAGGACAAAAGGGGGTACTTTTCTATCAGGAGAAATTC
>NW_007482305.1:0-296 GCF_000475195.1 Diaphorina citri
AAACCTATTAAAAAAAAAAAAAAAAAAAAAAACAAAGAATTCTCCTTAAAGAAATGCGAAAGCAGTTCCAAGGTAGGTACATTTTTCTCTCCTCTGACCACTCCTTTTGATGGCCTTTACGAGGGATAATATTAACAACTCTTTATTCAATTCATAACGTATGCACACCATAAAAAGTAGGTGTACTTAGGTGCCTCTACCTACTTATAATATCAAACTAGCACTCCATACTTAAAGCTAATCCATCTTGTACCGACCAAAATGTTAAGACGGCTTGGAAATGTCAAAGTTATTAC
>NW_007482306.1:0-296 GCF_000475195.1 Diaphorina citri
CGAAACTGGAATGTTACTGGACGCTAGTGGTGTTTATACAAGGCCAGTAGCTGGACTGCTTATCGACCTTCTTGCAAATAACTCCATACACAAAAAGTCCACTCTGAGTCTTGGGGGGTGTAGGGGTGAACAGCCCAAAAAGTTGGGTTTAGTTTAGGTATACGAATCTACAACCTCGTGTAACAAAGCCATAGGTACGTACATACCTACATACTTAGGTGACTAACAATATGTATTTACATTTTAAATCCTGCACTGAGCCAAATCGACTACAGCAACTCTGTACTTGCTGTAGT
>NW_007482307.1:0-296 GCF_000475195.1 Diaphorina citri
TAATATACAGGGCGTCCAGTTAACGTATCACACAAAGGGGTGATTCTCAAAAACTGATCCACAAAGCACGGTAAATTGCCCCTGAGAGAGTAAAACTTTTCTGAGCATTGCCAAAAGAGAGCATACGACAAAAGGGCCCAAGGCTGCTTTTCCGAGCATTTGACAAAAAGACCAAGGATCACCTTTGATGATAATATAGCATGGTGCGTTACGTTTTGGTATAGAAGTAGTGACGATATTTTCATTTTTAGGCGCCCCGGAGAGCTTTTGCGAACCCCTGTTCATAGAGGGAAACA
>NW_007482308.1:0-296 GCF_000475195.1 Diaphorina citri
AAAGTATTGCAAGTTGCCAATAATGATCAAATGCCTACTAGAAATCCAGAAAAGCGAGATCGAGATTATAGAAAAGTATGATCATGATCAATTTTCTGTGGCAAACACGGGCAATCTGCTATAAGTAGGATATGTTGATAGTAGGATATGTTAATTCCATTTTTAATTTGACAGGAAAGGATTTCCTTCTGGAAATACCTAATTCTCTTGATCAAGACAGCCAAAATACCCTTGATATCTCGTAAGATCCAAGGAAGATCGAACGGCAACCTTCAGACTGTGAGACCCATTTCCTC
>NW_007482309.1:0-296 GCF_000475195.1 Diaphorina citri
TTGTTTCACTTTGTGGTCTTTGTGTTGTCTAATTTGTTTCAATGCTTTCTCGCTTCTTGTTTTGATTTTCGGGAAAGTGTTGAGGTTTCTTATTCCGTGTGTGCTTTCGACGATTTGGAAATTTTTACGTCCGCCTTGTAAGCGCCCGGTCACTAGTTCGATTTCCACCCAGGGTGAACTTTATCCTAGTCCTAAACAGTTAAGGTTCGTTCTCGGAACATCTAGTTATCTGGCTTTCTCCTATCCTGTCCTTTTCTTGATTTCGCCTCCTCTTTGCCATTTCGGGACGATAAGAC
>NW_007482310.1:0-296 GCF_000475195.1 Diaphorina citri
TAAGTGTTTACCCGTGACATGACCAAACACTTTGATATCAATATCTGCATCTACCTACCAGTTCTACCATGCTAAATTTTCTAAAAAAATTCATAATCATAACTCATAACTTAGGTAGGCATATAATAATTAGGTAGGCACTTAAACATCTACCTACCATTAGGCCATGCCAAATTTTCCAAAGATTTATCTACTTTACGGACCGTACCAAATTTTCTAAGGATAGTGTTCTCATGCTATACCTATTATGCTAAATTTTCTAAAGATACATCGGATATCTATCGGTAGGGCACTTA
>NW_007482311.1:0-296 GCF_000475195.1 Diaphorina citri
TCAAAGTGTGGGAGGCATTGGATAGAAGTATCCAGTATCCACAGGTTAGAAGAAACGGAGAAAGAGGGATGTAAGAAGGGAAAAGTGGACAAGAGGAAAATGGAGAAAGAGGGATGAAAACATGGGAAAGTGGGATAAAGGAAAATGGAGAAAAAGGGATGCAAAAGGGAAAAGTGGACAACCAGGAAGGATTAGGATAAAGTGGCAAAGAAACTGGATGAGATATGTGAGAGAATAAGATAGGGGCGAAAAAAGGTTGGGTGTATGGAGTCACAAGTACCTACTTGGTTTGTATC
>NW_007482312.1:0-296 GCF_000475195.1 Diaphorina citri
TTCCGTGTTTGCGGTTTTTTTTTTTTTTTTTTTTTTTTCCTTTTTTGGTCTACAGAGGACCATATATAGTGAAGTTAAACACCTATCAAACCAGGTAGTTTTGGCTAAATGTATTGGGGTCCAGTGGGTTGGAACACATTTTCAAGCAGCACACTTATCCTTGGGATCAATTTGAAGGAACCATTTGTAACTGCTGGTTCCGGCCCCCGTGAGGATCCCTGTAGGGATGTTGCGATATATCGAAAACCGATATATATCGATATATTTTTCGTCGATATATCGATATATATCGATAT
>NW_007482313.1:0-296 GCF_000475195.1 Diaphorina citri
GTCAAACCTCTTTTTTTTAAAAAAAAAAAAAAAAAAATCTCATTATTTATCTCCCTTAGGCCAGCCACTCACTATCAGGTATCAGGTCTACCTGATAATGAGCAGCTACCTTTAAATCAGGTCTACCTGATAATGAGCAGCCACCCTTAAACCTTCCAGTGTTATATTTTACCTTAGGAGGCACACGGGAGTTATAGTTGACAAACGTGATGATGCCGGTGTTCAGACTGCGTTTGGTAGATTGGTACAGACCGCCTATGGTCTCCGTGTAGGTCTTGTACTTCTCACAAATTCCG
>NW_007482314.1:0-296 GCF_000475195.1 Diaphorina citri
TAATGACTGTCCGATTGAGGTCAGTGGCTAAACCCATCCATGAATAAATTAAAATACCTGCACAGTATGTACAAAAAATAGAAGCGGTACTTGTTCAGAAGTCACGTCATTGAGCTGTGACTAGTGTTAATTATAGGGTTGAGTTAAACGCAAAAAGGTTCCGTCACAAATGAGCAGATTAAAGAAAAAGGAGGTTTCTTTTTCACTGTCGTGGCTTCTGAACAATGGGGCACAACCAAATGACAATTTTTTTCGAGATAGAGTCCTATTCCGATGTAAAAGTACCCAAAAAGTGC
>NW_007482315.1:0-296 GCF_000475195.1 Diaphorina citri
AAAAAAAAAAAAAAAAAAAAAAAAAAAAAAAACATGGAAATTTTTAGCCAATCAGATTGATTAATCCAAGACTTACAGTAAACCGAATTGTAGCCCCGTCCCTCATGCTGTACACATATCTATTCTGACTACCTACATCCTATTAATCCCGCAATTTCGTTGAAACAAAAGCTCTCGCCGTAATGTCGGACTAAAGCTTTTGAAACCTGAGCTTTTCATAGAAGGAAGCGAAGAGTAAATAGTTGCGTCCTTTCGACCGTGCTTTTTGTAATTTAACACGATGTTCCTACACACCT
>NW_007482316.1:0-296 GCF_000475195.1 Diaphorina citri
ATTTCATTCCTTAATTCCCAGCCGTTTCTGAGATATAAGCGTGGTTCGCAAATCACGAACCACCCTGTATATATATATCACGAGAACGGTAGGAGCTAGAGACTTAAAATTTGGCATGTAGCTGTGAAATGTGACAAGGATGCGACACGAAACTTTTGGTCCACTTTTGGAACTGGGCTACTTATGTTTAAAAATAAGGAAATATCATATCCAGGATCTTTCCTTTGGAATCCACATCTTGTATCTTCATATGTAGGATATTTGCTTTGGAATCCACATTTTAAATCTTCATATCC
>NW_007482317.1:0-296 GCF_000475195.1 Diaphorina citri
GAAAAATAAATGTGGGCAGGTGGGCCAATAAATGGTACGTTTTTTAAGTGGGCGAATAAATGGTACACTTACCCTACCAAGTTAGGGAATTCTCGAAACTCTATGGAGTAGACCTGCTAAATTCCTTGATATGCATATCAAGGAATTCTTCAAACAAGAGCTACAAATGTTTGGTAAAGCCATTCCTGCAACTATCTTTGGTCAAAGAATTCTTCGTATCAAATATCTATCACGACCGTACCTGATGCGACAGAGAATAACTAAAAATATATTGTTAATTATAAAATAAAAGACCA
>NW_007482318.1:0-296 GCF_000475195.1 Diaphorina citri
TTGTCGGATTCAACACGGGACGTCCTATGGAAAATGTGCCTACGGATTTGGCGTCTGCTGCGTATGTAAGTACCTAACCTAGACTACCCATAATAGAGAGTCTTTTTTAACCAAAATTACTCTTGAACGTTTTTGAACTCTTGAACGTTTTTCGACTACCCATTATTATATATGTAGAGAGTTTTTTCAACCAAAATTTCGTCTCGTTAATTGAACGTTTTTTTGATGAAAAGTCATTTCTGCACATATGCAGAAACGGGGTTTGGTCAACTTACGTCTTACGTTTCCGTTATCGT
>NW_007482319.1:0-296 GCF_000475195.1 Diaphorina citri
CTCAAAAAGTTTCCTATTTAACGCTTTAATCCTCAAAAAGTTGATAAAGCTTGCCGCGGACGGAAATCGAACCCTCGAACTAGCCCTTACAAGGCAAGGCTGACGATACTTTCCAAGCCAACTAGTGAGTAATTAGGCCTAACCGACATCTTTCATGAATGGGACTGTTGTGAAGTTAAAAAGAGGGAAGCCAAACTTAACCACACTACTTTCTAACGTTCTAACAGGACTATGTGTAGCTGTAAACAGTAGGTACACACTTTTCGAGGCCTTTGATAGGTTCAAGGGTTCCCGCA
>NW_007482320.1:0-296 GCF_000475195.1 Diaphorina citri
TGGTATTAAGTTCATAATGCTGTTTTTATGGAAAAAGTTCCTTAAGGGTGTCGGCCATTGGGGGTTTTACCCTAGGTAAGTAAAAGAAATATAAGAGTATACCGACTACCTATACACAGGAGATACTCAATTTACTCACTTAAGTTATAGCAAGTAGCTTTCTGTTAAAAAATTTAGCAATACTTATTTGTACCTACATAAGTACCTGATGCCTTTCTCCCCCACTACAGAATAGAGGCACCTCCTAGAGATTGATGTCATTTATAAAGCCATGAAAATAACCTCTGATAGATAAT
>NW_007482321.1:0-296 GCF_000475195.1 Diaphorina citri
AAAAAACAAAATTACAAGGGCAATAATAACTATGCCCCATTTGTCTTCTAGATAAGAATAGACTATCGAGTAGGTGGTTCATAAAAGCACCTAGTATTTATGCTGACCAAGTGACCACGAAGGTTATTAATGGTAGAAATTATTGTTCAGCACGAGGCAGGATTAATGTACATGACAAAGTGACGAAGCAAATGCTTTTAGTCCATTTCCATTAGTATTCAAGGGAACCTTGTGAGGATAAACGCCACTCCTCATATGAAGAGAAAAACTAGAGTGCCGGAAGCTTAAAAACAGAC
>NW_007482322.1:0-296 GCF_000475195.1 Diaphorina citri
TAGAATTAGTATGAGTGAGTGAGTGAGTCAGTCAGTCAGTCAGTCAGTTACACAAGGGGCTGTATATATTTAGGATAACCACAACAATCGGAGATATACAAATCGGAGACCGGCATTTGAAAAAGAAAACCCATAATGAGCAAGAATAACAATACAAACAATACTCTGTTATCATTTGATCCACAATATATACATTTCACAAAGCACAAAGGCTATTAATCTTTTGTTATTTTGACCGGTCTCAACCTCTCAATTGTAACCAAAAACGCCTCCAAAGGGTCCAAAAACGCGTCGGC
>NW_007482323.1:0-296 GCF_000475195.1 Diaphorina citri
GGTTATCACGTTCATGTGCTTCCTGTTGACAACTGGAAGGGAGCATTGAGAGAGAACGATTAGAATTAGAATAGAATAGAATATGTGTACCTCATTTATACTGCCAGGATGCGACTGAATTAAGGGGTTCAGGGCATTGTAGTCACTCGGTAATAGTTATTGGGTCCTCCGGAGCCCCGAAGGTCAGATCTTGTCCAAAATCTAACGAAACACGTTTCCTAATATATGTGACATTTCTGAAAAATTTCACTGGACAAACCGTTTGAGAGTTAGGTATGTTCAAACAAAGAAATCTA
>NW_007482324.1:0-296 GCF_000475195.1 Diaphorina citri
TACACTGCGCCAGTAGAAAGATATAATAATAAATATCTTACAAGTAATTAATTCTAGAAATTAAATATTTGAAGAAATTAAACATTTAAATAACAAGACCATTTATCACAATCAATTAAAGAAATGTAGTTTAGTTGTTTCCCAAGCAAGCGGTGTAAAAAATCCATAAGAAATATCTTTGATAAAATATATGACGCATTAATAGTTGTTATCAGATAAGCTGCTTATAGTTCTTATCATTAGCCTCCACTTACACATCTCTCTCTCTCTCTCTCTCTCTCTCTCTCTCTCTCTCT
>NW_007482325.1:0-296 GCF_000475195.1 Diaphorina citri
TGCTACCTCCTTTGGCCGGATAAGCGGAGACTGACGCTATCACAGCCAGTGTCACTGCAACAGAAGGATGAAACAGATGATCAAAGAAACGCCTTGAAGGTAGGTACCTACTTGGAACAATTGGTAGCTACTTGTAAGCAAATTCACCCACATAGCCATCATGAAAATAAATGTCGGACTAATTATATCTACAGGACCTTGGTTGAGCCACGGTAAACCAAAAGAGACTTTCGGTCTCATTTAGGTAAAATACTGTTGAGCCCATTTTCGAAGTTAGTACAAACTACACAGTACTG
>NW_007482326.1:0-296 GCF_000475195.1 Diaphorina citri
TGCAGATTAAGAAGAGTAAGTCAGCCCCTGCTTAGCGGCCAATCATTGGCTATTAAGTTTATGAAACTGGGAGCTATAACCAATGCTGATCAAGTCCCTTGGCATTAGAACTCATGTTGATCCATTCTGATTAAGGAGAATGAGCCATGGAATCCGTGTTGATTAAGAATAATTAATCAACAGAAGAATAAGTTAACAGTCACCCCTGTTGACTGGTTAATCATTGGCTATTAAGTTTATGAAACTGGGAGCTATAACCAATGCTGATCAAGTCCCTTGGCATTAGAACTCATGTT
>NW_007482327.1:0-296 GCF_000475195.1 Diaphorina citri
GTAATCCACTCATTACTATCTTTTCTTGTACGCCACCATTATCTAAATCCCTTGTTTTTATTGTTGCATTTATTTTTTACCTTCTATTACATCATGTATTTCTTCTTGTGTTATTATCGATTTATAAAACCTTTTTTTTACTCATCCCATCATAAGGAAAGTGATATATTTTCGTACCCAAAAATAGAAGAAAAACCTGTGTAAAGTTTTGTCGATGATAAACATCGAACCCGGAGACTTTCTACAGGTCTCTCATATTGGAAACACCAAATATAAGTATTTTTTTGATTATTTTA
>NW_007482328.1:0-296 GCF_000475195.1 Diaphorina citri
GTCACCTGACATTCACTTTTCTCTGGGAATGAGGGTAAAAATTGTGGAAACTAAAACAGAAGCTGTGTTTTTCATTCCATTATGGGTATAATCTAAACCCAACATGAACTGGATGTGTGTTTTTCATTTCACTTCTCCTCCTGGCATATACTTCAAGTGATACACCTTCAAGTCCTAAATTCTGCATTGTCAGTATGCCTTTTTTCATCCCTACATTACATCAATGTGGCATTAACTCTTGTCAGGAATGGGAGTAAAAACTGTGAAAACTCATCAAACAACATCTACGTAGCGGA
>NW_007482329.1:0-296 GCF_000475195.1 Diaphorina citri
CAGCGGTCGCTACTCGGTGGCTGCTCACTTGTTCTCACGAGGCTGAGTGCACCCCGAAATCCAAATACAGAGCCGAAAAAACTTGGAACCCACCGGGAATCGAACCCGCGACCTCCAGCGTGGAATCCTAGTGATACCGACCCAGCGACGGAGGATGCTATGTTAGAATAACTCCCTTCATGACTCTTTAGTCCTTTTTTTCTTTAACTTTTTAGTGTATTTTTTTCTTCTTCTTCTTCTTCTTCTTCTTCTTCTTCTTCTTCTTCTTCTTCTTCTTCTTCTTCTTCTTCTTCTTC
>NW_007482330.1:0-296 GCF_000475195.1 Diaphorina citri
CTAGGGTAGATAAGTATAAGCTTACCTCACAGTAGATGATGTACGGCGCCTTATCCTTACTATTGAGTACTGCAGCAGTACTAGGGTAGATAAGTATAAGCTTACCTCACAGTAGATGATGTACGGCGCCTTATCCTTACTATTGAGTACTGCAGCAGCACTAGGGTAGATAAGTAATTGTAATTGTAATTTGTTTATTTGCATCAATAATATTATATATTACAATATTGCAAGGGTACAAAAGAAGGTGTAAAGTGGAAAACTCTGCCAGTTCTGAGCCCATTTGTGTTTTTAAT
>NW_007482331.1:0-296 GCF_000475195.1 Diaphorina citri
CTGTAACAAATTAATTTTTCTCCCGTGATCTGTTGCTCTAATGGAAATTATTATTTTTAATTCAGCTAGATATTATTATGTTGTTTTTTGCGAGCGAGAGAGAGAGAGAGAAAAGAGAGAAAGATAAAATCAAAAGAGACTACCTACAACTATAGCTACGAGTAGCAGTAAAATAATAATAAGAAGAAGAAAAAGAGGAGGAGAAGAAGGAGGAGGGGAAAACAGATAGGAGAATAAGAAGATGTAGAGGTGGGAAGGAAAGTCTTATTTTCCTTTCTGAATCTAAGTGCAAGTTC
>NW_007482332.1:0-296 GCF_000475195.1 Diaphorina citri
ATGTACAAGACCTTGTTTAGACTGCGGGAGTAAAGGGACTTTTGTCCTATGTTGGCAGGATAAACAAGGTCTATTCTATTCTAAAAGTTACTGTGAAACACGTCATATTCAGCTGTCCTATTCATGAACCGCTACGCCACACCTATGATACAACTCCATCCCTAGGCAATTCAACAGCCAGTGTGGACGCCGTCATGGACCTATTGAACAGATTGGACCTATTCCACCGCATATAATATAACGTGGATTACGGCGCGAACGACCCAATAAGGGTTAAAGCGCCCAATAAGGAAAAA
>NW_007482333.1:0-296 GCF_000475195.1 Diaphorina citri
TTAAAAAAAAAAAAAAAAAAAAAAAATTAACAAGATATTTTACTAACGAATATGACGCATATATTGATAAAACTTTTTCTACAGTAGCCAGTAGCCCTTGAAATCAATTCACTTGTAGCTGGTAGAAAATTCAACAGCATTCTTTTCAAGAATAGTCTCAAAGAAAGGGTAGTACTTTGGAAGCTCCAGATACAATAAATCACATTACTGGGGAAGATTTTTTTGTGAACCATAAATCACCGAATACATCTCTGATAGTTTCCCTCATTTCCCTCCTATTTCCTCCCAAAATTCTC
>NW_007482334.1:0-296 GCF_000475195.1 Diaphorina citri
TTCCAATGGTAAAGCCAGCCTAGTTGTTTTGGACGGTAGCGCCTCTGCCTTCTAAGTGCTAGGTCGCGGGGTCGATTCCGCCCCGGGCTAATTCTATACTAAACAGATAAGGTAGTTCTCGTAACGGCTGGATTTCTCATATCCTGTCTTCCTTCTCTCTCCGCTTTCGAGACGTTAGGCGATCGGACCTTGGCAGTTACAGACTGAAATTAAAAATAAGAACCCAGTTCGTTCGTCCAACGCCCTCCTCTTCCTCCTCCTCATTCTCCTCCTCTTCCTTCTCCTTCTCCACTTCC
>NW_007482335.1:0-296 GCF_000475195.1 Diaphorina citri
CTCCTCTCTCTCTCTCTCTAACCCTCTCTCTCTCTTACCGTTTTGTTCCGTGTTTTTGTTGCTACTTTTGGAATCCTTTTCTGTCTCCTTGATAAATTCGCTCGTTTCCTCTCTCTCTCTCCCTCCCCCCGTCTCTCTCTCTCTCGCTTTTATTTCTCCTTTTGTTTGGTTCTTCTTTATGTTGACTGCTGTTTTAATTTCGTTCCTCTTTGTCCCTCCTTTCCTCCCTCTTTCTCGTTATTGCTCTTTCTCTCTCTCTCTCTCTCTCTCTCTCTCTCTCTCTCTCTCTCTCTCCT
>NW_007482336.1:0-296 GCF_000475195.1 Diaphorina citri
ATAGTGTGTATCTGGATGGGTTAGCATCTGAGCAATAACTTTTCGTGTTTAGCTCGTTGCCCTAAATTTATTGTCGGCGAACAGAGGGTAACAGAGAAACAGTCAGGTATATCTACAATTTGTATACATAGGTATAGGGAGGGACCTAATTAAATAAATAACACTACATTAGCAGCATAGCTTTCATTGCTTTTATGCTGCTTTTACCTCAGATTAGCTGTTTGCGACACATCTCGTCGTCTTAGTCTGGCGGATAAGATCATTTCCAAGATATCGAAGATTTGAAACGAAGGTTG
>NW_007482337.1:0-296 GCF_000475195.1 Diaphorina citri
GCTCCTAATTTTGACGTCTGATCGTCGATTCATTAGCTTGGAAAGTTCAGTGCAGTTTAGTGATACATACAGGGTGTCGCGAGCTTTGATAGAGGGAACTGTAACTACTCAGGACATAGCGTTCCGAAATCGATGATTGAAGGAAGACAGGATACGAGAAAGCCAGCCGTACCGAGAGTTCTTCTACCAAACCTCTTGGGGGGGGATACCTGAAAGCTGTCAACCTATCACTTTGGGGACACCCTGTAGATTAATAAATTCCAATTTTAATTCGATTCGATGATGAAGAAGAAGGA
>NW_007482338.1:0-296 GCF_000475195.1 Diaphorina citri
GTCGGGGATTCGATTTCCGTCAGGGGAGGATTTTATCCTCAAAGGATAAGGTTCGTTCTCGGAACGGCTGGCTTTCTCTTAGCCTGTCTTCCTTCTCTCTTCGCTTTTGGGACGACAAGACCTTAGCAGTTACAGTTCCCTCTATCGAACCTCATGGAAAAAAAACCATGTTCCAGCAGTTATGGGAGGTTGATAGAAAAAAAGTTCATCATGTGGACAGTTGGACATATTTCAGACGATGTCGATTAACCTTGGCCATATTGAGGACGGTTCAAGCGCTGTCGATTGGACACATT
>NW_007482339.1:0-296 GCF_000475195.1 Diaphorina citri
GCCTTTTTTAAATCGAAATTTCAAAAAAGTAAATAACCGCGCCGCACCCTGTAGAACGTTCATTAATGACTTTTCAATAAGTCAAACTTGGCCTTTATGTTTGTGCTCACAGTAACGTCACAGTTTCGTCGTCTACTGTCTCTTTGAAAGCCTAAAGAAAATTTCCGTACCAAGTAGGTAGGTACAAAAGGAATTCTTTAAAATTGAAAATTTTGTGTAAAAAAGGCCCTTCTTATTCCTACGTAGGTCAAAAATACTACACCACATGAATATAACTGAGAATGTTGTCTTTTTTT
>NW_007482340.1:0-296 GCF_000475195.1 Diaphorina citri
AGGGAGAGAAAAAGAGTGCAAGGGAGAGAAAAAGAGTGCAAGGGAGAGAAAAAGAGTGTAAGGGAGAGAAAAAGAGTGTAAGGGAGAGAAAAAGAGTGCAAGGGAGAGAAAAAGAGTGCAAGGGAGAGAAAAAGAGTGCAAGGGAGAGAAAAAGAGTGCAAGGGAGAGAAAAAGAGTGTAAGGGAGAGAAAAAGAGTGCAAGGGAGAGAAAAAGAGTTCAAGGGAGAGAAAAAGAGTGCAAGGGAGAGAAAAAGAGTGTAAGGGAGAGAAAAAGAGTGCAAGGGAGAGAAAAAGAG
>NW_007482341.1:0-296 GCF_000475195.1 Diaphorina citri
CACCAATATTTATTCAGCCCCTAGAAGACCTGTTAAGCTAACAACCTGTTTAGTTCAGTTTGATTTGTATAGGCTCAATAGGGCCGTTAACTTAATAGGCTGTTAGGAGCTAAAAAGAAAGTTGGTGAAATCCACCCTATCCTATAATAAGGAAAGTAATGTATGTATTTATCTTGTTTTCTAGCTTGATATAGTTGTTATTCGAGAGATGATGGGTCAATTTATATCAAGTAAGTGAACTTGACATTGATGAACTCTATTTGACAATGCTGGGATTCGAACCCGGGTCTCTCTAC
>NW_007482342.1:0-296 GCF_000475195.1 Diaphorina citri
TATTGGATACTATGGCCTGTTAGGTCAACCACTCACTATCAGGTAGACCTGACGATAGGTACACCTGATCAGGTCTCCCTGATAGTGTGTGTGGTCATCAGGTGTCAGGTATAAGTACCTGACGATAGGTACACCTGATCAGGTCTACCTGATAGTGAGTGGCTGGCTCTAGTGAACAGCTGTTTGGGGAAAATTACCACTTTTGACTTTTCCTCCTCTTCCCAAAAGACAAACTCACCATTTTTTCTTCTTTTACCACACTCAATAGAAGAAAGATATTTTGAAACCTTATTTTC
>NW_007482343.1:0-296 GCF_000475195.1 Diaphorina citri
AAAAAAAAAAATCTTTAGATTAGCAAATTGGCAAGTAGGCATTGGTAGATCTAAAGTTTCTACAGAGTAGGGATGTAGGTTTGTAGGTACCAACCTATGTACCTACATAGGCATAATGATTTATCGTACATCCCATATGGTCGGATTTTCTTCGTTAGAGATACACAACACGACTGTTGATTTTTTCCATATACCTAAATGAGTTAAACTATACTAAATAATTCAATATGCAATAATCTATCTACCTATCTAAGAATAAAAAGTCAATATCTGTGAATAGAAAGTGAAAAAAAAAA
>NW_007482344.1:0-296 GCF_000475195.1 Diaphorina citri
AGCTGTTCTCCTCCCTGTTTATAGTCCCACAGCCAGACGCTAGTCTTCTCTCTGTTTAACGTCCCCTAGCCAGACAAGCTAGTCTTCTCTCTGTTTAACGTCCCCTAGCCAGACAAGCTAGTCTTCTCTCTGTTTAACGTGTTGTTGTTGTTGTTGTTGTTGTTGGTGGTGTTGTTGTTGTTGTTGTTGTTGTTGTTGTTGTTGTTGTTGTTGTTACATGTTTTGTTGTTCGTGTTGTTTTTGGAGGAAAATTCGGTGCGGCGATAGAAAAAAACAGGTGGACAGGGATTCATAGT
>NW_007482345.1:0-296 GCF_000475195.1 Diaphorina citri
AGGTGTGTAGTGTAGCACTGTAGCTGCTAGATGGTATATTTGTTGTCAAAGGTCAAACCCAAATCATCAAGGCCATACATAGGCAGGTAAAATCCACACTTTGTTTCATGTTCATTAATAAAATTCCAATTCTGAATAAGTTGTTATACCTACATCTAGGAATATTAATACATTTTGTTGTTATTTACGAATTTCGTCGATAACATGTAAGTATATATCTACATATACATATTTAGGTATGTAGGTGTTTACGTGTTTAATAGACAACTATTTAGAAGCCTGACCTCCCGAGTTCA
>NW_007482346.1:0-296 GCF_000475195.1 Diaphorina citri
TCAATTGAATTTGGTACCATCTATCACTATCGCCATATATCTATCACGTTCAGCCATCGCGAGCTTTTCAGAAAAAAATTGCAGATAATATCTGCAATTAGACTTTTGAATAACTTTCAGGGGCATTCACCTTACTGAGGTTAATCCGATGAATCTAGGAATGATTTTTGCAGCTTTTTTCGACTGGCACAATGTCATTTCGACCCACAATTGCAAGTTGGCTTTGATCCCCATCAACCTTATGTTTGATAATCGGGTAAGCAAACTTTTTATAGAAGTTTGACTGTTTGATAGAG
>NW_007482347.1:0-296 GCF_000475195.1 Diaphorina citri
TTATTGTTGTTACATTTCCAGATAGTAGACGTCCTGAATGAGCTCTACACAACCTGTGACTCGATCATCTCCCACTACGACGTGTACAAGGTGGAAACAATAGGCGACGCGTATATGGTAGCCTCCGGACTGCCCATACGCAACGGAGATCGACACGCGGGCGAAATAGCGTCCATGTCACTTCACATGTTGCATCACATGCGCTCCTTCGAGATCCGCCACCGGCCCGGCGAGCTGCTTCAGCTGAGGATTGGGATTCATTCGGGTAGGTACCACCTCAGGAAGGCCACCTTTTT
>NW_007482348.1:0-296 GCF_000475195.1 Diaphorina citri
ATGCAACGCAGAGATCATAAGAAGAGCAGGAATTGCCAAAAGTGCCTTCTGGAATCACAAAGAACTGATGAGAAGTACGAAGTACCATTAACATCAAAACGAAAACCAGACTTCTGAAAACATACATATAGATTTTCTCAATCTTTACCTATGACTGTGAATCATGGACCATCAGTGAATCAATGGAAAGAAGAATCAATGCGCTGGAAATATGGTTCTATCGACGTATGCTGAAGATAAGTTGGAGGGACAAAGTCACAAATATAAACGTACTAAGAAGAATGAAGAAAAAGAAC
>NW_007482349.1:0-296 GCF_000475195.1 Diaphorina citri
GTTAGAGTCGAATGAAGAGTTTCTCGTGAGAAAGATAAAACCAAGGTAAGATTTCCCTCCTGGGACGCGAGATCATTTTTCAGGAAATCCCGTCATTTCGATAACTCTTAGGAAAGTGACTAGTAGAAAAGCAACGGTTTATACACGTCTCGCCATCCGGTGTGTGTAAGCTCGTCAGGTGGGTGTCACGCTGTATGGTGTGACACGTGATATGAGTCGAGCAAGCTCCAGCAGATCTCTGTACAGTCCTCCACTGAGGAAGGATTCCACTAGTTCATTCCTACCTCCTCCAGTCA
>NW_007482350.1:0-296 GCF_000475195.1 Diaphorina citri
GCGCTACCACTATTCCTGCACATACGCCAGGTAATTTTTCCCCTTCTTTTCTTATAGGTCGCGGGTTCTACCCTTCAATGAGTTCTACCCTTCAAGCTAACTAGGCTGGCTTGTTAAACCTCTATCAAACAAACAAGCAGATAGACAAACGAACGAATAAATATTATTATTAAACAATTTGACCAAACTTTATTTACAAAATAAATATATACAAATGGTAACATTTATTTACAAATAAATAAATGTTCCCTCTTCTCAGGTGATGATGATCTACTGGACATGATCGTGGGATTACA
>NW_007482351.1:0-296 GCF_000475195.1 Diaphorina citri
AAGTTTCGTCTTCCGGTCTGGTTTAAAATGCAACCAGTTTAAACCAAAATAATCTCATTGCCAAATTTCCGGATTTGGCGTCATTTTTTAAGGTGAAGCTCAAAGTTTTGAAGTTCACGTCATAAAATCCCACATTTCACGTAAAGATTCTGACTTTCTGACCGTGTGTATGCGTGGGTAGTTTCAAAACTATGTCATCTGAGATGCAAACAGTGATAATCCGGTAGGTCACTTATCCTGGGTAAAAGGTTGTGTATTCCTCTGGGTTAGTAGGTAAAATTCACATTTCTCTTAAA
>NW_007482352.1:0-296 GCF_000475195.1 Diaphorina citri
GGTGGTAGAGAACGCCTAAGGCGTTAACCTCGCCTAGTGGTTGCCTTCCACTCAAGAGTCTATTATTATTATTATTAAGGGTTCCTTATGTATTAAGGTGGTACCGAGCCCCTTATCTAGGATTTTATTTAAGGGGGCGCAAGAGTCCAAACTGTCATGTATTGGGGCCCCCCCGCACCCCCTCGGCCCCCTAAATACGGCCCTGTATATGGGTATGTTAAGGTTTGTTCTCGGAACGGCTGGCTTTCTCCTATCCTGTCTTCCTTCTCTCTTCGATTTCGGGACG
Source organism: Diaphorina citri (assembly GCF_000475195.1). NCBI lineage: Eukaryota > Metazoa > Arthropoda > Insecta > Hemiptera > Psyllidae > Diaphorina > Diaphorina citri. The sequence goes on from NW_007482352.1 coordinate 287, forward strand.
ATAAGACCAT
>NW_007482353.1:0-296 GCF_000475195.1 Diaphorina citri
GTACCTGACTATAATATTTGTAGCTAAACCTGAAGCAGGATACACACGTAACAGTTTACTAGACATTTAGAATGATAACTTGATAAGTCTCGTTTAAAAGTCATATTAATACACTTGAAAAAAAAAAAGTTAGTACAAACTTGAATGTAACTCGTGTAAAAAGTGTGGCGTCTGTACATCAGGTACCTAGGTGCACGTGAAAACCCCAAGTAGAAAACGCTTGTGAAAATTCGATTTAAAATGACTAAATATTCTAAAATAAATAAAAGATAGGATAGTAGGGTACCCATAATAAA
>NW_007482354.1:0-296 GCF_000475195.1 Diaphorina citri
CACGTGAATTACGATCATACTGGGTGAACCATTTGTGAGAGTCACAAAAATATTCTCCTCTCCTGACGCTCATATCCCCTCTTTCGGTGTGGTAGACTCCCCTCTTTTGGTTACATTTTTTCACAAAATGTAATGTTATTACCAAGGAAAAAGGAATTTTAATTGTGTTCAGCATTAAATGCTTGTCACAAATGTCTTTCCTCGCTTGATAAACTACACTAAATTTAATGACTTGACTTGGACTCGAACCACCAACCTCCAGATCCAGAGTCCACCGTGCTAACCACTACACCACT
>NW_007482355.1:0-296 GCF_000475195.1 Diaphorina citri
GCGTAAAACTCATCCAGGTTGGTAATATTGAATATGGAAAGTCTAATACTCTCTATTACCTGAATCAACAGGGTCCGACATGCTATATAACTTTCTATTACCTGAAGCAATAGGGTCCGACGGGCTGTATATCAAGCACGGCTTCATGGTCGCTAGCGTAAAACTCATCCAGGTTGGTGATATTGAAGATGGTCACACAGAGGGTATTGTCCACCACGGGGATCTTGTGGAAGTTCCGGAACGAAATCGAGTGGTCTGGTTCAAGAACGTTGATCTAGAAACGGAGGAAAAAGGAA
>NW_007482356.1:0-296 GCF_000475195.1 Diaphorina citri
TAATGTCATGTTAAAAATCAGTGGGGAATTGATTTGGACTTTATTGTCATTGAAAAAAAAGAAGAAGAAAAAACTTGGATTTTTTTTCTACTTTCTATTATCTACTATACGTACCTAAGTACCTATAGCATTCAAATAAGTAATTATACCTAATTAATAATGGATTTATATTTTAATTTCAGTATCCACTTCCACTGGCAATAACAGTAGCTGTGTTAGTATGTGTATGGGTGTGCACAAGTAGAATATATCTGGGAATGCACACAGTATTGGTAAGTGAATGAAACATAGTAATT
>NW_007482357.1:0-296 GCF_000475195.1 Diaphorina citri
ACGCACTCTACAGAATCGCGCGACTACGCTTCCAATCTGCGACAGGCCTAATGCGCTAAGCGTAGGATTTGCGGTCCTAAGGTTCTATCAACGAGCTGTTAAACTTTCTCCGAGTTTTCTATCTTTCAGCAGGTACATTGCCTGTACTGAAGTTTTGTTAGGAATAGGAACTGAACAGATAGAAGCTACGTCATCTATATGGCCCAATACATCAATGTCAGCGCACCGGGGGAATATCTTCCGAACAAAACTTTGCAGTCACATCCGAAGAAAAATATCTTCCTGACTTTGCCTGG
>NW_007482358.1:0-296 GCF_000475195.1 Diaphorina citri
TTAACATAAACTTGTTCACACTGGTCGTTAAGAATGATACCTACATTAGTAAGCATAATATAATTATGATCTCGAGTAATACAGATTTCTGCTTTAACTTGTCTTTCACAACGTTGGCCAATGCAAGTATGCACACCAGGCACCATGCCGCAAAGAGGAATTTGGACCATACAAAATCACCTTGAGTTTGGAAATCAACTCTGAACAAAACTTACCTTAGATTGTAGTCTAATGGATCGTATTTTCCTTTTAACTGCTTGCTTTTTAACCTTTTCTTGCTGGAAACTAATTGAAAT
>NW_007482359.1:0-296 GCF_000475195.1 Diaphorina citri
AGTAAGAAAAATATGTAATAGCTTCCTTAAGTAGATGGGAGATCTTCTGAGAACTTGGCTTGAAACTTAAGAACTGATGGTATATTGTTTGTGTCAGGAAAAGTTTGAATAGTGATATATGCCTTAAAATATGTTACAAAATAAGCATATTAGAAAGGATTCTGAATTCGAGGAATATTTTAAGAAGATTTATTACATTCAATTTATAGTAGGTATAATTATATTGTAATATCTATGAGGTTTTAATGAATTATGACAAACACAGAGATATCTTCTTGGCCAGACGGAATTGATCC
>NW_007482360.1:0-296 GCF_000475195.1 Diaphorina citri
AGACCATAGCAGTTACAGTTCCCTCTGTCAAACCTCTTTTTTTTTTTTAAAGAAACAATCAATAAAATTTATTCACGGACTGCTCAAAGTTTGGGTTGCCAAAACGACACAGCATAGGTACCTACTAAAGAAGAATAAAATTGTTTAATCCAATGAATTAAACTTGGAACCAAGTCTAAACCTTGATTGTGACCATGACCACTAAAACTATCTTACACTTTGTTGCTTCCCCCATTCCAGGTCTAGACAGGGAGATAGCCGAGGAGTTCATCTGTGCTGTCATGGAACCTAACAGT
>NW_007482361.1:0-296 GCF_000475195.1 Diaphorina citri
CCGGGGTCCTCTCGATTAGAATTTGTTGGGGCACGGTTAAACCATCAGTTCTGTACGTTCAGTTACGGGGTCTGACCTTTGTCCTCTCCTGTAGAATTTCATGGGCAGGGTTAGCCTAGTGGTAGCCCATGGGTTAGCCTAGTGGTAACGCGCTTTCTTACCCTGCAGAAGGTCCCCACCATTGAAACGAATGTACTTCTGATTTCTCAAAACAATATAAATTGTTCTTTTTCTTCGGTTGCAAATATTTCAAAACGAAGTCCACTTTCTGGTGTTCTTGTGTTGACTCAGCACCT
>NW_007482362.1:0-296 GCF_000475195.1 Diaphorina citri
TACATAAGTAAGTAATTTAATTTAAATAATTTTACTACCGTAGGTACATTTTTTATCATATTAATTAAATACATAGTTTCACGTTTTAAGAAGTTACATAATATTATGCCGTAGATATTATGTCTACGAGTAGGTACATAATAATTAAATGGTAGGTGTATGTAGATCTAGACACAATATTGCACTTGAATTAATTAAACTTATTCTAAAGTAACTGTACAGTGCACCCATTTTTTAGAATCTCTCTCTTTTATTTTACATTCTTTTTTTTTTTTTTAAATCTATTAGCCCATGAT
>NW_007482363.1:0-296 GCF_000475195.1 Diaphorina citri
TTCTATTAAATTCGGTTCAGATATCGTTCCCCATTTACTTTTTTGGCCAGAAAAGTAATGATAACAGAAATAGATATATAATATATAAAAATGAATATTTGTTTGTTTGTTTGTTTGTTTGTGTGTGTGTTTGTTCGAACTTTATACCTGGCCATACCGCTCATCCGATTGCTGTGAACTTATTGTTTGCACTCCCGTGAAGGTTATAGGCTATTTTTCGGTTCGTTTTTGTTAAGCTACACCGAGCAAGACCACTAAATGGATGAGTGACATGAACGGCCATGCCTTAGGGATTT
>NW_007482364.1:0-296 GCF_000475195.1 Diaphorina citri
GAGATGTCTTTCTTGTTAGGATGCATGATATCTTAACACCGCTCATTTTGCAGCATCAAAACGGCCCAGGGGGCACTTATGGAGTTGAGTCCATGGAAGCAAGCAGTCTTTCACCCCCCTTTGGGATGATAAAACCTTGGCAGAGGGAACTGTAACTGCCAGGGTTTTATCATCCTAAATCTAAGAGAGGAGGTATAGGATAAGAACAAGCTGGGCCTGTCCCTCCGGGAATTTTTTAGCCCGTAGTTTATTCGATCGTGATTAGAGAAAATCAATACCTATGTACCTACCTAATT
>NW_007482365.1:0-296 GCF_000475195.1 Diaphorina citri
AAGTAAAAATATGTTTCTTTATCATTTGATGCTGATAACAAAATAATAGGCCAGCTGTGGTCTAATCTACTTGTTATTAGCAGTACCAAATATTGGTTTAGTAATCGCACATGGCCAGATGGGTGATATTCGGTTAGTACCATTTTTGAGTAGTGAACCAATTATTGTCTAGCTGTGATATTTAGCTCTACATATTTTGGATTAGGGAGCCAATAGTCTATCCAAGAGTGAATGTGACAGTGCTATTTTTCATTGGTGAATCAATTGGCTGGATGTGCCATTTATTCAGTGATCCA
>NW_007482366.1:0-296 GCF_000475195.1 Diaphorina citri
TTTCCCTTCTTTATACACTACTGAATAACGTACCTATGTATATTATGTTTCGTATGCTGTGTAAATACACAGGTATATTCTATGTGTGCTTTGGTTAAACATAAACAGTTTAATAATGTGTACGTAGGTATTTATGATGTGAACTCAACATAATGTTCCCCAGGTATTATGTACCGTGGAGTTTATACATGATACATATTTATAGGGGGGGAGTTTAGTTACAATGAATTTATAAAGTGGAAATTATGAGTTTCGAGTTTTGCTAGAAGATTAACTTTGGTAAAATAGACACTTGA
>NW_007482367.1:0-296 GCF_000475195.1 Diaphorina citri
GTTTTGAGGAGATAGGGCTCAGTTTTCAGCCATGCAAGGACGGTTGCACTGTCTGAAAATAAATATGTGTTCTTAATTTTCACTTTCTTGTGGAGAAACGAGAGAGATTTCACAATTTGCACGAGTAGTAGTGCAGCACACAACTCGAGTTTGGGAATAGTTTGTACTTTGAGAGGAGCTACTTTTGTCCTGGCACGCAACATGTGCACGGTAACCTGTTGGTCGGGTTTGACTACTCTGAGATAAACAACGGCTGCATAGGCCGCACCTGATGCATCACCGAATCCTATGAGGTC
>NW_007482368.1:0-296 GCF_000475195.1 Diaphorina citri
AAGTGTGCTCTCCATCCATTCAAAAATTGAACCCTTTTCTTCACAATGGTATGGTTTTGGTGGGGGGTAGGTTGAGCAGTTCTTCCCTGGGGTATGAACAGAAACACCCTGTATTGCTTCCCAGTAAGCATCATGTTACCACTCTTCTGATTGAATATTATCACAGGATAAATCTTCATACAGGGCCCCACTTGTTACTCAGTGTACTCAGACAAAATTATTGGATCTTAGGCGGTAGAAATGTGGTTCGTCAACGTGTGCGAAAATGTAATCATTGCTTCAAATTCAAACCCGAG
>NW_007482369.1:0-296 GCF_000475195.1 Diaphorina citri
TATCCTTGTGTGAAAAGTTGACGTCCTATGGGTCTGAATTGAATCATAAAGGAAAAATGGTATGTAGTAATGTTTGGTCAGTTTGGTGTATTTTCCTGTTTACAATGACTATAAGTACCTAATAATTCCGAAAATTTGACATTCATTGTAGGATTTGTAGGTAGGTAAAAATCTCAAAAATACTTTTTTGTATTTCATCCAAAATAATTGTAGATTGTTTGTTATATACTTACCTACCCTAATGAAATAAGGAAAATAACGCATCATTATTTTGAATTCACGGTCAATCTGTTGAC
>NW_007482370.1:0-296 GCF_000475195.1 Diaphorina citri
CACTCATCTTTAAAAAAAAAAAAAAAATCTTACCTGAGGATTCAGTCTCTCGCACACCCAAGCCTCACACTGATTCAATGTGGTTTCCAGAGAGCTGACGAGGGAGGTAAGCGGAGCCGCAGGGGCCTGGGGGTCTTCAACGCGGGCCTTTTTGGCCCCAGGCCCCGGGCTGGGGTCTACTAGGGAGGCCTCTGACGCCCTCTTCATCTGACGGGCCCTGATTTCCTCTGGCTTTGGCATCACTTTCATGACCTGTGGGCGCAAGACAAAAAAAAGTGTTTTTTTTTTCAAAGAGG
>NW_007482371.1:0-296 GCF_000475195.1 Diaphorina citri
CCCCCCTCGTTGAAAGTAATTTGAAGAGCGATATTCCCTCTTTCTCCCACTCAGCATTTTATGTTCTGGTCATGTTTTTATAGCTCCCTCCCTCTCTTTTCTTCTCTTATCTAATAAAAAAAAATACACATAAATCTCTGTTAACGTTTTCAGCATCCTAATAAAAGAGACAAACACGTAAAAAAATATTCTTCGTTATATAAAAACGAAATAAAAATATCAACAACAAAATTTTCAAAAAATTTACACAACGAAAAGTTTTTCCGCCATCTTTTCTATAGTTCTGTAAAAAAAAA
>NW_007482372.1:0-296 GCF_000475195.1 Diaphorina citri
GTTGCGGAACGTCTCCGGTTTGCCGCAGCCGAGGCTTTCGGTGCCGTTGTCACATCTTCCCCACATGTTACCTGGGGAAAAAATCGGATGGAATAGTTGAATCTTTGCAATAGGACAATCTAGCGTTGTTGTAGCTTCAGCTGTAGGCGAATAATGATGGCGTCAGAATAAAGAAATGTGTCTCCCCAATAAAGAAAGGTGTATGGAGACAATCTAGTAGGTATCTCTCCAACTGTCTTTACCCCCACCTTGAGGCCTATATGCAGAATTTTATTAAGGGGGGGGGGGCAGTACTG
>NW_007482373.1:0-296 GCF_000475195.1 Diaphorina citri
GATTAAAGTAGCTACTCAATTGTCCTCACAAGGCTGAGTGCACCCCGCAAACCAAGCACAGAGCCGAAAAAAACCTCGGCCCCGCCGGGAATCGAACCCGGAACCTCCTGCGTGCAAGCCTAGTGTGACACCCACTCGGCCACGGAGGTTACTGTTAAATTCTGTTCTATTTAAAAACCAGTGCCGTTGCATCATGCTCACCTGCGGTACTCTTGCAAGGGGACGGGGTAGTTGGAATCGCCACTGATGTCGAAAGTCAGCAGGTTCTGCTGGTGAGAGTTGTCGTATATGTTGAC
>NW_007482374.1:0-296 GCF_000475195.1 Diaphorina citri
ATGTCCGCCGAAAAGCGGACGTCTGGTAAGCCTAGTTTAGGGGCTTGAGGGGATCCTACGAATACAAAAACCCTACCTGCCACTAGAAAGAGGAAAAGGCGGAAGCAGGTTATATTTCTTTGGCCAAGTACATACACAATAAGGGAGCTAGATACGTGTGTATTATGTAGAATTGTGAAGAGCCCCTAACAAATGTATTGTTCTTTATTGGGGTGTACAAAAAAAAGGAAGAGAGGAAGAGAATTTTGTCCTTTCTTTTCTGTATTTCGGCTAAAACGTGGGATATTTAAGCCTAA
>NW_007482375.1:0-296 GCF_000475195.1 Diaphorina citri
AAATGCTAGTTCGATGCGGTTGTGTGAAAACTCTTTGACAAGAGTTGCCACTAATATTGAAGTTGTCTTTCGCTTCTGGTTTTGTCTCTTGTCTGGGACTTAGCCTGATGGTTTTCTGGAGTATTATGTTGCTGTGGACTCGATCTCCTTCTTTGATAGTGCCTAACTAAAAAATGCTATTAGTTAGTGTTTTGTATGCAGTGTCCTTGAAGGGATTTTTATCCCTTTCGGGTCAAATACAAATTGTACGTACAAATTGTATCCAAACTTTTTAATAATAGTTTTAGGTTAGTCAT
>NW_007482376.1:0-296 GCF_000475195.1 Diaphorina citri
GGATGTCATCCAACTTACACAGGTGAATTTGTAAGCTTGATTCGAGCCTTACATCCAATCGTGTGTGCTGACTGGGAACTGAACAGTCGGCCGGATGATCAAATGAAATTTCATATTTTTTATCTGTCAGTCCATCAGTTGTGTGAGTTCTGAGTGTTAATAGGTATCTTGTGCCAGTCTTTAAGAGCAAACTTCAACTCATCCAGCAGATTCATATGCAACCCAGTTAGCACGCAAGCTTACATCCAGGGGCTTGATTTTGACAGGATTTCTAAGTCTAACGTCTTAAACTTAAA
>NW_007482377.1:0-296 GCF_000475195.1 Diaphorina citri
AAGTCAGATACAGTCACCCGGAATACAGGGTGCAAAAAGGACGTTGTTATCACCATTCTGACATTTCTAAACACTCTAAGCAACTTGGGAAAAAGACTCGAATTATGGCTTTCATCTAGGATTCTAGGCGATCGCGGTACGCAAGCTTTTCCTCGTCCTACTCCGGCTGGGAGATTAATGTGAGGAAGAGGGTAGTTTATCACCGAATGGAGGGTTCATCTCCGTCACTTACATTAGCAGTTACGATGACTTTAAAACCTTTGAAAAAATAGGACTTTCTGATGTTTTGAAAGTCA
>NW_007482378.1:0-296 GCF_000475195.1 Diaphorina citri
GCGGATTTTATCGTATACGGATAAGGTTCGTTTTCGGAATGACTGGCTTTCTCATATCCTCATCTCATTTCGCTTTCGGGACGGTAAGACCCTGGCAGTTACGGTTCTCTCTATGAATTGTTTGTGCTAAAACAGAGAGCTTCTTGACAACTTTAGTGGATATCACAGCACTACTAAGTGCCTTCTTTACTATTAATTCTCATCTACTCGTATCATCAATCCTTTTACTCTGGTATAATGCTGCCACTGGTCGCTACTCGAATAAAGTAGCTGCTCAATTGTCCTCACGAGGATAA
>NW_007482379.1:0-296 GCF_000475195.1 Diaphorina citri
TAGTTCCATATTCAGCTAAGAATGTTCAACCTAAAGAAATATATTGTGATTTAATAAAGAAACCTGTAGTTTACAACATAGAGTTTAGAAAATTGAGAGACAAATACTTCTAGTTACAAAACGACATCAAACTTTCATTGAGTATTCGCCTAATTTATAAGTACCTATCAACTTTTTGCTGCTAAAGTTCGGAAAGGAAGGATGTTATAGGTTCCGCAACTGTTGTGCACTTTTATGATTCATCTCGAAATGAGGAACTCGAGTTGAAATTTCAAAGTTCGGCCCTGAAGTCATTT
>NW_007482380.1:0-296 GCF_000475195.1 Diaphorina citri
TTCAGCTAGAAGATTAGAAGCTACTCCTTCCACTAAGGAGCTTCCTTCGTTGCCAGAGCAGCCAAAACTGCCAGTGTTAGATTTGCCTTACTTTGATGGTAACCTACAAAATTGGACTCTGTTCTATGAAACTTTCAATAGTTTGATTCACGCAAGTAAGGTTCTGTCAAATGAACCAAAGATACATTATTTGATTTCCCGTCTGAAAGGTTCAGCTCTGTCGGTGTGTGCGGGTATTCCTGCTGTAGGCAGTAATTATGATACCATCTGGAAATCCTTGGTAGAAAGGTACGAGG
>NW_007482381.1:0-296 GCF_000475195.1 Diaphorina citri
TCCTCCTCCCTCTCACACTCACTCATTTCCCTATTAGGGTCTCTTGGGCCCTTTCTTTCTCTCTCCCTCCCACATTTCTACTCCTCATCTCCAACCCGCTTCTCCTCTATGACCCTTATTCTCCTTGGTTTTTGTCTTTATCTCCAATCCTTCTCTCTTCTCTTTGTCTCCCTTTCTTCTCCCTCTTTCTCTCGTGTTTTCCCTATTTCATTTCCCCTACCTTCCCAAAGTTCCTTCTTCTCCCTCTTTTCCCCTCCCTACCCCCTCTCCCTTCTCTTCCCACCTGTCAGTTGAAA
>NW_007482382.1:0-296 GCF_000475195.1 Diaphorina citri
AGTATAGGTAAATGATATTAATTGACCCTTCTACTTATTAGTTTTGTTTAACATGTTTGTATTACTAGGGATAATAAACAATTTATTTAACGAACAAATAAAGAAATAAGGCAATTTTCCAAAACTAATTGGTTCAATGATGGTTTATTGTCAAAAATAAATAAAAATTAACACTTCAAATAGGGAACACAAAAGTATAGGTAAGTAACTAGAAATATTAAATGAAAAAAAAAGAACTTGATAAATAAAATGAGACCTATGCGTCCTTGACAGGACAATAAAAAATTGTACTTAAA
>NW_007482383.1:0-296 GCF_000475195.1 Diaphorina citri
TCCGTATGAAATTTCGTAGGATTTGATTTCCTATTCAATAGGAATTCAGATGTTATTCCATAGGAATTGAGATCTTATTCCATAGGAAGGAATTGAGGTCCCGAACTGTAGGAATTGAAGTTCTAATCCTTGGCAGGAATTGAGATCCTAATACGTAGTCATCACTGTTGTTGTGATTCTTCATCAGGAAATAGGAACTTGAAACGGTCTAACGTTCACAGTTTCGAGGATTATACCTTCTTATTCCTACTTACATATTAGACGTATCATAATCTGTAGTTATTATAAGATAAGCA
>NW_007482384.1:0-296 GCF_000475195.1 Diaphorina citri
GGTAGCGCTCCGCCCCGCCAAGTCAAGAAAGTTTGACCGCTTTAACATTATTATCTGTGAAATAGATAGGTATCACATTTATCATAACTGATTTTAAGATCTTGAGTCCATAAATTACCTACTAATCTCTGTAATCTTTCTGTACTCACAGTTATGTATTTATTTATTCAATCATCTCCACTACATAATTTGTCACTTCACAATCCAAGAATACAGCAAGTGGTTTGGTGAAATCTGCAAATTATGTAGATGGTTTTGGTGACAAGTCATCTCTACATAGGTGTGAATTAGTAGAT
>NW_007482385.1:0-296 GCF_000475195.1 Diaphorina citri
AGCTACTATGAACATTATTCCCGATATAGCGCTTACACCAGTAGTCCCTATTCTCAGCAGATGGTGGCAGGGAAGGACATGGTTAAACCACCTTACAGTTACATTGCACTCATAGCAATGGCCATTCAGAATGCACCAGACAAACGTTGTACACTCAATGGAATCTATCAATTCATCATGGAACGCTTTCCATACTATAGAGAGAACAAACAAGGCTGGCAGAATAGTATACGACATAACCTTAGCCTCAATGAATGCTTCGTGAAAATCCCTCGGGATGATAAGAAGCCTGGCAA
>NW_007482386.1:0-296 GCF_000475195.1 Diaphorina citri
TCAAATTCTCGTTTTGTTATTCCATAAAACCCATAGGTAAAAATAATATACCGAGGGGTTGGGTAAGGTGGGGGGGGGGCGTGAAAAAATGAGAATATGCCCAAAGGGGGCGCCATGCAAAAAAGGTTGAGAACCACTGACCTAATAGTTAGAAGGATGGGATTATGGTAAGAAGTTATGAACCAAGTTCTTATCTTAAACACGACGAGTTTTCCATTTGTCTGTTTCACCGTAAGTAGGTATAGGCTCTGTCTGTTTCACCGTAAGTAGGTATAGCTCTGTCTGTTTCACCGTAA
>NW_007482387.1:0-296 GCF_000475195.1 Diaphorina citri
TTTTGTCGATGGTGGGATTCGAACCCGAGACCTTCTGCATGGCAAGCAAGCGCGTTACCACTGGACCAACCGTGCCCCTAATATGCCATATGACACAGCATACAACTCAAACAGACATGTCACAATAAAATCAAATTTGTAAATGCAGTTTCTTTGTGTTATATCATAACTTTGGTGCTCACTGCAGCATTGTAGGATTTTTTCCCAATATCTCAATGATCCTATCATCCAATGTTTACCTACCATGCTGGCACCGGTCGCTATGCGCATTTATATGTCATAGCTACTCATTTTCC
>NW_007482388.1:0-296 GCF_000475195.1 Diaphorina citri
GTTCTAATGAAAGAGTTCAAAGATGTGTGACGTCAGACTTCAGGCAGATGCCTCGCTAGGTAGCGCCAGTATGCAAGCACGCTGGCGGAGGAGCAGAAAGGACTGCGGAGAAACGTATGCGCACAAACATATTAATGTGTTGCCTGCGAGGGAGCTTTGCTTGGGACATTTGATGTGACGTCATTGCCTACGGGAGCGTATGAGTTTGAAACATCACCCAAGTAAGTGCAACTGTTCTATTGTCTGGTTATAAATGTTCTAGCGCTGGTTATGGCGTTGCTTATCGAGCTCGCAAA
>NW_007482389.1:0-296 GCF_000475195.1 Diaphorina citri
AAAACTGTAGAAACAATATCCTATCTCACCTCGTCCGAGCTCATCTCAGCCCTGTTCATAAACACAGCCTGAAGGATAGAGTGCCTACTGGCAACAGCCACTTGCTCTGAAATCTATTAAGTAACTAAAAAGAAGAAGAAGAAGAAGAAGAAGAAGAAGAAGAAGAAGAAGAAGAAAAAAATATCAGGGAAAGAGACCACAAGGAAGGCCCTAACATAGCTACTCTTTCATGGATTGCAAGCTAATCATAAGACTAGGAGACCCTTGGCAAGCAACCTTTTAGTCTGGGAACCAAA
>NW_007482390.1:0-296 GCF_000475195.1 Diaphorina citri
AGAGAGCTTCTTTACAACTTTTGTGGGTATCACAGGATTACTAAGTGCCTCCTTTACTATTAATTCTCATTAATCATCAATCTCTTTACACTGCCGCTACTGGTCGCTACTCGATTAAAGTAGCTACTCAATTATCCTCACGGGGCTGAGTGCACCCCGAACTTCGAGTACAGGGCCGAAAAAACTTCGACTCCGCCAGGAATCGAACCCGGGACCTACGGCCTGAAACGCCTCCCTTCCTATGACTTACGTGTTGTTGCGTGACTTAATGTCAGTCGTGTTCTCAATCAGATCAG
>NW_007482391.1:0-296 GCF_000475195.1 Diaphorina citri
ATTTTGGCTTCAAAGTTTTAAAATAGTGTCAAAGTTTTTGATTTCTTACAAAAAAATATTCAACTACGAGTGAAGAACACATCTAAAAGTCACCTCAATTTTTACCTAATCCTGCAAACTGTCTGCCTAACCCTCGCGAAATGCTCTTACAGTTATAATGTCCATACACACGCACATCTCAATACCTTATTTCTATTTCTTTCGTTTTTAACGTGAAAAAGGGACAATAAGGGAAGAGCTACATAGTTTCCCTTGGGAGTTTCGTTTCAAGGGATGACTTGCATTACGAGACTTGA
>NW_007482392.1:0-296 GCF_000475195.1 Diaphorina citri
CTGGGCACGTCCCCCACTTTTTCTCTGAATAAGCTCGCAGTCGCGTATCGTGACATTTTGAAAAAGGGAAGCTAATAAAGTTTATTAAAGAAAAAGGGAAGCTAATAAAGTTTATTAAAGAAAAAGGGAAGCTAATTAAATAAACCCATACACACTAGTAGGTACCTAGTATCCACACAGTATCTGCAGATGCAGGTTGAATACTTACTTTCTTGACTCTTTTGGTGAGTGGGTAAGGGATTGGTCGAGAAAGGGAAGCGGTAAGGGGAAGGGAACTGGGAAACCGTGCTCTCCTA
>NW_007482393.1:0-296 GCF_000475195.1 Diaphorina citri
AAATTAAGTAAGTAGAATTAGGATGAATTTAAAAAAATGTTTCTGCATATGCACAGAAACGAGTTTTTGTCAAATAACGTTAAAGAGTTCAGTTAACAAGACGCTAATTTTGGTTGCAAAAACTCTCTATTATATATTACTTTCTAAAATGATGGGGAAAACTTGGACCTCACTGCGACCTGCGTTCGGTCAATGACAAAGGTAGAAACACACTACCATCACGTCACGTCACGTGAACTCATGGGGAGTCGGAAAAATGTTCAAAGTTTCCCCATAATATTGTAGGTAATCCCGTT
>NW_007482394.1:0-296 GCF_000475195.1 Diaphorina citri
TATTGGGTTCTATTCTGCATTTGGCGAAACAAATAGAAGGCAATTCGGCGTAATGTACGAAACACAAATAGAAAATTACAACAATAAACACTTTCTGAGTATGTTTAGAATTGGAAAGGTGAGCCTGTCCTTGATGTCATTTTTTGAAATTTTTCTTTTTTATAGTGATTAGAAAACAATCTAAGACTGAGTTAAGCAGTATCGAAGTTTTTTCCACACAATTCAATCTGATAGGTATCCACTTTATTTGGAATATAGACTGTCGGATTAAAGAAACATGTCAGTCTTATCCCCGA
>NW_007482395.1:0-296 GCF_000475195.1 Diaphorina citri
TTGAAGCTGCGCTGCGCTGAATATTTTCTTCTGCTCCTCTGCACTTCTCCTTTGTTCGTGAAATGTTTGTACTCTTCTGCGTTGATGAAATGAAATTTGAAATGTATGTACACTTATGAGGAGAATGTTTTTATACTGGAACGCAATTTCTACTTGAAAATTTTTACTGTATTCACTGTCTTTTATAAAATGTCTATCTGGAACTACTGGATAACTGCCTCTTACCCAAAGTGGGTAACCACGCGCTCTGCTACCAAACAAGCTAACCACGCTCTGCTACCAAACAAGCTGTGGGG
>NW_007482396.1:0-296 GCF_000475195.1 Diaphorina citri
ATAACCGATTGACATTCATCTGTTAGAGGAAAAATCAAAATAAAAGCTTTCTAGGGTACTCACGATTCTGAAAGTATGAACGGGAGTAGGTAAAGGTGTCTAATTCAATAATTTACTGTGTCTAAACTTTTTTATTAATAAATTGGTCCTGGATTAATGAATGAGAAAAAATAAAACACAAATTTTTGATTTTCCGAGTTCTTGGGATGTTGATGGATGTGGGATCTGGCACAGGGGAGCGTGTTGAGGACGAGATTTTTGTGGGAATTTTGCTATAAATCCCACCATTAAAAAAA
>NW_007482397.1:0-296 GCF_000475195.1 Diaphorina citri
TTCACCAAATTGTTACAGTCGCGTCCTTGGACCATACCGGGATAGCATACCAAATTTCATTTCTCTACGACAAACCGAACACTCGAAATTTCACTCAAATACCCTTAAATATTGACTTTAAATAATTAATGTATTTTTATTAGATGAATAAAAATTATTATCACTTAAAATTGTTAAAAATCCCTTAAAATCCCTAAATTCATTTTTATCCCAGTCAGACCTGAAAAATCCCTGAAAAGGGATAAAAATCCCACTGCGTCGGGATAAGATACAGTAAGAACACTATGCAGGGCACC
>NW_007482398.1:0-296 GCF_000475195.1 Diaphorina citri
TATCATTATCTGATGTCCTGATGTTTACTGACAAATTATGGGAATTTGTTACAGTTTCCTCCAGCATGCAAACCTATACCTCTTAATTTATTAGGCTGGCACTTATTAGGCTAGTTATCATTATCTGATGTCCTGATGTTTACTGACAAATTATGGGAATTTGTTACAGTTTCCTCCAGCATGCAAACCTATAGCTCTTAATTTATTAGGCTGGCACCTATTAGGCTAGTTATCATTATCTGATGTCCTGATGTTTACTGACAAATTATGGGAATTTGTTACAGTTTCCTCCAGCA
>NW_007482399.1:0-296 GCF_000475195.1 Diaphorina citri
GAGAAGCTTGCAGTCGAATGGAGAACAAAATCCTCGTCACTACAGAACTTTTCAGTCACACTGTGACGTTAAACCCTTGTCAACTGAGAAGTGATATCAAAGACTTAAGACTCACCCAGTATCAGACTCGAGTAAGGACACTTTTTCTCCATATTACTCACTTAGCTCGAAAGATTTACTTAATTCAGAGATGGCTATCTCTCTCTCTCTATCGCAGTCCGTCGAGACCAGAGGCAGAGGGAAAGAGACAGAACTCTACCTAATTGAAATTAAGTTAATAATAATAGCATAGAAGA
>NW_007482400.1:0-296 GCF_000475195.1 Diaphorina citri
TAATATTGGGAGTTTTGACATCTCCACTAATATTGGGAGTTTTGACATCTCCACTAATATTGGGAGTTTTGACATCTCATCCAAGCTAACTAGGCTGCAGGTTATGCGGGGAGTGTGAAGCGACGGCTACTCATGCCATCCTCGAATGTAACTCTCTACTAACATGTTGACTTACTGTAGGGTTGTCCAACCCTCCGCAAGACATCGATGGGAAATACCTAACGAAAAAGCTACTGAAGATCGCTCGGATTTTCGAGCTCAGTTAGGAATCCGATTATCTCTATAAAAGCTCACTT
>NW_007482401.1:0-308 GCF_000475195.1 Diaphorina citri
TTCCCAGCTGTAGCTGCTGTTACAGCGAGTTGTCTCAGTTCCCAGCTGTAGCTGCTGTTACAGCGAGCTGTCTCAGTTACCAGCTGTAGCTGCTGTTACAGCGAGTTGTCTCAGTTCCCAGCTGTAGCTGCTGTTACAGCGAGTTGTCTCAGTTCCCAGCTATAGCTGCTGTTACAGCGAGCTGTCTCAGTTCCCAGCTGTAGCTGCTGTTACAGCGGGTTGTCTCAGTTCCCAGCTGTAGCTGCTGTTACAGCGAGCTGTCTCAGTTCCCAGCTGTAGCTGCTGTTACAGCGAGTTGTCTCAGTTCC
>NW_007482401.1:10025-15383 GCF_000475195.1 Diaphorina citri
TGTCTCAGTTCCCAGCTGTAGCTGCTGTTACAGCGAGTTGTCTCAGTTCCCAGCTGTAGCTGCTGTTACGGCGAGTTGTCTCAGTTCGCAGCTGTAGCCGCTGTTACAGCGAGCTGTCTCAGTTCCCAGCTGTAGCTGCTGTTACAGCGAGTTGTCTCAGTTCCCAGCTGTAGCTGCTGTTACGGCGAGTTGTCTCAGTTCCCAGCTGTAGCTGCTGTTACAGCGAGTTGTCTCAGTTCCCAGCTGTAGCTGCTGTTACAGCGAGTTGTCTCAGTTCCCAGCTGTAGCTGCTGTTACAGCGAGTTGTCTCAGTTCCCAGCTGTAGCTGCTGTTACAGCGAGTTGTCTCAGTTCCCAGCTGTAGCTGCTGTTACAGCGAGTTGTCTCAGTTCCCAGCTGTAGCTGCTGTTACAGCGAGTTGTCTCAGTTCCCAGCTGTAGCTGCTGTTACAGCGAGTTGTCTCAGTTCCCAGCTGTAGCTGCTGTTACAGCGAGTTGTCTCAGTTCCCAGCTGTAGCTGCTGTTACAGCGAGTTGTCTCAGTTCCCAGCTGTAGCTGCTGTTACAGCGAGTTGTCTCAGTTCCCAGCTGTAGCTGCTGTTACAGCGAGTTGTCTCAGTTCCCAGCTGTAGCTGCTGTTACAGCGAGTTGTCTCAGTTCCCAGCTGTAGCTGCTGTTACAGCGAGTTGTCTCAGTTCCCAGCTGTAGCTGCTGTTACAGCGAGTTGTCTCAGTTCCCAGCTGTAGCTGCTGTTACAGCGAGTTGTCTCAGTTCCCAGCTGTAGCTGCTGTTACAGCGAGTTGTCTCAGTTCCCAGCTGTAGCTGCTGTTACAGCGAGTTGTCTCAGTTCCCAGCTGTAGCTGCTGTTACAGCGAGTTGTCTCAGTTCCCAGCTGTAGCTGCTGTTACAGCGAGTTGTCTCAGTTCCCAGCTGTAGCTGCTGTTACAGCGAGTTGTCTCAGTTCCCAGCTGTAGCTGCTGTTACAGCGAGTTGTCTCAGTTCCCAGCTGTAGCTGCTGTTACAGCGAGTTGTCTCAGTTCCCAGCTGTAGCTGCTGTTACAGCGAGTTGTCTCAGTTCCCAGCTGTAGCTGCTGTTACAGCGAGTTGTCTCAGTTCCCAGCTGTAGCTGCTGTTACAGCGAGTTGTCTCAGTTCCCAGCTGTAGCTGCTGTTACAGCGAGTTGTCTCAGTTCCCAGCTGTAGCTGCTGTTACAGCGAGTTGTCTCAGTTCCCAGCTGTAGCTGCTGTTACAGCGAGTTGTCTCAGTTCCCAGCTGTAGCTGCTGTTACAGCGAGTTGTCTCAGTTCCCAGCTGTAGCTGCTGTTACAGCGAGTTGTCTCAGTTCCCAGCTGTAGCTGCTGTTACAGCGAGTTGTCTCAGTTCCCAGCTGTAGCTGCTGTTACAGCGAGTTGTCTCAGTTCCCAGCTGTAGCTGCTGTTACAGCGAGTTGTCTCAGTTCCCAGCTGTAGCTGCTGTTACAGCGAGTTGTCTCAGTTCCCAGCTGTAGCTGCTGTTACAGCGAGTTGTCTCAGTTCCCAGCTGTAGCTGCTGTTACAGCGAGTTGTCTCAGTTCCCAGCTGTAGCTGCTGTTACAGCGAGTTGTCTCAGTTCCCAGCTGTAGCTGCTGTTACAGCGAGTTGTCTCAGTTCCCAGCTGTAGCTGCTGTTACAGCGAGTTGTCTCAGTTCCCAGCTGTAGCTGCTGTTACAGCGAGTTGTCTCAGTTCCCAGCTGTAGCTGCTGTTACAGCGAGTTGTCTCAGTTCCCAGCTGTAGCTGCTGTTACAGCGAGTTGTCTCAGTTCCCAGCTGTAGCTGCTGTTACAGCGAGTTGTCTCAGTTCCCAGCTGTAGCTGCTGTTACAGCGAGTTGTCTCAGTTCCCAGCTGTAGCTGCTGTTACAGCGAGTTGTCTCAGTTCCCAGCTGTAGCTGCTGTTACAGCGAGTTGTCTCAGTTCCCAGCTGTAGCTGCTGTTACAGCGAGTTGTCTCAGTTCCCAGCTGTAGCTGCTGTTACAGCGAGTTGTCTCAGTTCCCAGCTGTAGCTGCTGTTACAGCGAGTTGTCTCAGTTCCCAGCTGTAGCTGCTGTTACAGCGAGTTGTCTCAGTTCCCAGCTGTAGCTGCTGTTACAGCGAGTTGTCTCAGTTCCCAGCTGTAGCTGCTGTTACAGCGAGTTGTCTCAGTTCCCAGCTGTAGCTGCTGTTACAGCGAGTTGTCTCAGTTCCCAGCTGTAGCTGCTGTTACAGCGAGTTGTCTCAGTTCCCAGCTGTAGCTGCTGTTACAGCGAGTTGTCTCAGTTCCCAGCTGTAGCTGCTGTTACAGCGAGTTGTCTCAGTTCCCAGCTGTAGCTGCTGTTACAGCGAGTTGTCTCAGTTCCCAGCTGTAGCTGCTGTTACAGCGAGTTGTCTCAGTTCCCAGCTGTAGCTGCTGTTACAGCGAGTTGTCTCAGTTCCCAGCTGTAGCTGCTGTTACAGCGAGTTGTCTCAGTTCCCAGCTGTAGCTGCTGTTACAGCGAGTTGTCTCAGTTCCCAGCTGTAGCTGCTGTTACAGCGAGTTGTCTCAGTTCCCAGCTGTAGCTGCTGTTACAGCGAGTTGTCTCAGTTCCCAGCTGTAGCTGCTGTTACAGCGAGTTGTCTCAGTTCCCAGCTGTAGCTGCTGTTACAGCGAGTTGTCTCAGTTCCCAGCTGTAGCTGCTGTTACAGCGAGTTGTCTCAGTTCCCAGCTGTAGCTGCTGTTACAGCGAGTTGTCTCAGTTCCCAGCTGTAGCTGCTGTTACAGCGAGTTGTCTCAGTTCCCAGCTGTAGCTGCTGTTACAGCGAGTTGTCTCAGTTCCCAGCTGTAGCTGCTGTTACAGCGAGTTGTCTCAGTTCCCAGCTGTAGCTGCTGTTACAGCGAGTTGTCTCAGTTCCCAGCTGTAGCTGCTGTTACAGCGAGTTGTCTCAGTTCCCAGCTGTAGCTGCTGTTACAGCGAGTTGTCTCAGTTCCCAGCTGTAGCTGCTGTTACAGCGAGTTGTCTCAGTTCCCAGCTGTAGCTGCTGTTACAGCGAGTTGTCTCAGTTCCCAGCTGTAGCTGCTGTTACAGCGAGTTGTCTCAGTTCCCAGCTGTAGCTGCTGTTACAGCGAGTTGTCTCAGTTCCCAGCTGTAGCTGCTGTTACAGCGAGTTGTCTCAGTTCCCAGCTGTAGCTGCTGTTACAGCGAGTTGTCTCAGTTCCCAGCTGTAGCTGCTGTTACAGCGAGTTGTCTCAGTTCCCAGCTGTAGCTGCTGTTACAGCGAGTTGTCTCAGTTCCCAGCTGTAGCTGCTGTTACAGCGAGTTGTCTCAGTTCCCAGCTGTAGCTGCTGTTACAGCGAGTTGTCTCAGTTCCCAGCTGTAGCTGCTGTTACAGCGAGTTGTCTCAGTTCCCAGCTGTAGCTGCTGTTACAGCGAGTTGTCTCAGTTCCCAGCTGTAGCTGCTGTTACAGCGAGTTGTCTCAGTTCCCAGCTGTAGCTGCTGTTACAGCGAGTTGTCTCAGTTCCCAGCTGTAGCTGCTGTTACAGCGAGTTGTCTCAGTTCCCAGCTGTAGCTGCTGTTACAGCGAGTTGTCTCAGTTCCCAGCTGTAGCTGCTGTTACAGCGAGTTGTCTCAGTTCCCAGCTGTAGCTGCTGTTACAGCGAGTTGTCTCAGTTCCCAGCTGTAGCTGCTGTTACAGCGAGTTGTCTCAGTTCCCAGCTGTAGCTGCTGTTACAGCGAGTTGTCTCAGTTCCCAGCTGTAGCTGCTGTTACAGCGAGTTGTCTCAGTTCCCAGCTGTAGCTGCTGTTACAGCGAGTTGTCTCAGTTCCCAGCTGTAGCTGCTGTTACAGCGAGTTGTCTCAGTTCCCAGCTGTAGCTGCTGTTACAGCGAGTTGTCTCAGTTCCCAGCTGTAGCTGCTGTTACAGCGAGTTGTCTCAGTTCCCAGCTGTAGCTGCTGTTACAGCGAGTTGTCTCAGTTCCCAGCTGTAGCTGCTGTTACAGCGAGTTGTCTCAGTTCCCAGCTGTAGCTGCTGTTACAGCGAGTTGTCTCAGTTCCCAGCTGTAGCTGCTGTTACAGCGAGTTGTCTCAGTTCCCAGCTGTAGCTGCTGTTACAGCGAGTTGTCTCAGTTCCCAGCTGTAGCTGCTGTTACAGCGAGTTGTCTCAGTTCCCAGCTGTAGCTGCTGTTACAGCGAGTTGTCTCAGTTCCCAGCTGTAGCTGCTGTTACAGCGAGTTGTCTCAGTTCCCAGCTGTAGCTGCTGTTACAGCGAGTTGTCTCAGTTCCCAGCTGTAGCTGCTGTTACAGCGAGTTGTCTCAGTTCCCAGCTGTAGCTGCTGTTACAGCGAGTTGTCTCAGTTCCCAGCTGTAGCTGCTGTTACAGCGAGTTGTCTCAGTTCCCAGCTGTAGCTGCTGTTACAGCGAGTTGTCTCAGTTCCCAGCTGTAGCTGCTGTTACAGCGAGTTGTCTCAGTTCCCAGCTGTAGCTGCTGTTACAGCGAGTTGTCTCAGTTCCCAGCTGTAGCTGCTGTTACAGCGAGTTGTCTCAGTTCCCAGCTGTAGCTGCTGTTACAGCGAGTTGTCTCAGTTCCCAGCTGTAGCTGCTGTTACAGCGAGTTGTCTCAGTTCCCAGCTGTAGCTGCTGTTACAGCGAGTTGTCTCAGTTCCCAGCTGTAGCTGCTGTTACAGCGAGTTGTCTCAGTTCCCAGCTGTAGCTGCTGTTACAGCGAGTTGTCTCAGTTCCCAGCTGTAGCTGCTGTTACAGCGAGTTGTCTCAGTTCCCAGCTGTAGCTGCTGTTACAGCGAGTTGTCTCAGTTCCCAGCTGTAGCTGCTGTTACAGCGAGTTGTCTCAGTTCCCAGCTGTAGCTGCTGTTACAGCGAGTTGTCTCAGTTCCCAGCTGTAGCTGCTGTTACAGCGAGTTGTCTCAGTTCCCAGCTGTAGCTGCTGTTACAGCGGGTTGTCTCAGTTCCCAGCTGTAGCTGCTGTTACAGCGGGTTGTCTCAGTTCCCAGCTGTAGCTGCTGTTACAGCGGGTTGTCTCAGTTCCCAGCTGTAGCTGCTGTTACAGCGGGTTGTCTCAGTTCCCAGCTGTAGCTGCTGTTACAGCGAGTTGTCTCAGTTCCCAGCTGTAGCTGCTGTTACAGCGAGCTGTCTCAGTTACCAGCTGTAGCTGCTGTTACAGCGAGTTGTCTCAGTTCCCAGCTGTAGCTGCTGTTACAGCGAGTTGTCTCAGTTCCCAGCTATAGCTGCTGTTACAGCGAGCTGTCTCAGTTCCCAGCTGTAGCTGCTGTTACAGCGGGTTGTCTCAGTTCCCAGCTGTAGCTGCTGTTACAGCGAGCTGTCTCAGTTCCCAGCTGTAGCTGCTGTTACAGCGAGT
>NW_007482402.1:0-296 GCF_000475195.1 Diaphorina citri
CGATTGGTGAGCATTTCAAAAGGGAGAGAATAGGTGTGGAGGGGAGGGGGGAAGTATTTTGAAAGGGAGAGAAGAGAAACGTGTGAGAGAATAGACATGAAATAAATGGGGAGGAGGGAAGGAGAGAAAGTTGAAGGGAAGAGAATAGAAGAGAGCGGAGAGTAATTTGAAGGGGATGGAATGGAAATGGGAAGAGATAAAATTGAAAGAGAGGTACATAGTGAGAATGTTGAGATAGAGACTGTGAGACAAGTGAAATATCAGAGAGATGAAACTGAGGAAGAGAAGACCAATAA
>NW_007482403.1:0-296 GCF_000475195.1 Diaphorina citri
ATATTGTGAGATATCTTTCTACCCCTGAGTCATGTTCCTTATAGCTTTATGCTGAATAGGTCTATGATTTCAATTCAAGTCACTTTTTTGCCCATTTGGCTGAAGAACTGTTTTCGAACTAGGTAGCCTTGGCTTTCCACTTATTATCTTTATCTCTAGAAAACCAGTTGGAGAGATGAAAATCTTCTCCCATACTCTCTGTTTCATAGACCTAAATCAGGCCTATGATGTAGCGAGGACACATTTTCCACTTGACAGCACATGAATAGGATATGAACTTCCCCCCATGGGCTACA
>NW_007482404.1:0-296 GCF_000475195.1 Diaphorina citri
TGACATTGAGAATACCAAGACAATTCAACATATCTACAATATGTGTTCTGTAAGGGGCTCCTGTTACAATTCAAATGGTTTCTCCAACACATCCTACAATTCAAATTTCACCAACACAAACATTATTAGACATTTGTTTTGCAGAATCTGAAGTTCATCGATTTGGTCTTGTTAAATAGAAATATCCCACTTTCTAGTATACATATTCAAATTGTGGTGTGTAAAACTCATGGCTTTGTCCAGAATCACACCCAGGTATTTGCATGTTGATACCTATTCTAAAATTTCAGATCCCA
>NW_007482405.1:0-296 GCF_000475195.1 Diaphorina citri
ATTTGATTTTGACCACATGTATTGCCTCAATATAGTCTATAGATTTGACTAATATTGTCTAACACTATTTTGGGACCTTTCTGACGAGTCTGATACGGTTCTATTGTAATGGTCCTGTACTCTGGAGTCTGGAGCCGGGATACAGTTACGCAAGGGTTCTATACTAGGGACTCTCAGGAGTCGGGAATTCGGGATACAATTATGCAATGGGACTCCCATTCACCCTCGTCTTTCTCATTATAGTCAGACGGCAAGTTCTACCACGTACGAAAACAATCTACTTATTTGTTTTACCC
>NW_007482406.1:0-296 GCF_000475195.1 Diaphorina citri
ATGAATTCATTTTTCTGTATGTTAATAGAAAGTCGTGTGACATTCCCTCCCTCTACTTTCCCTTTCCCTCACCATCAGCCGTCTCCAATTTCATTTCCACATCACTCAGAAGGTCCAAAATCCTCGCGCCCAGATCGGGATAATAGGAGGGAGCGTTGAGCTCCGAATCCAGTCTTGCCTGCGCGCCCACCAGACTCTCCTTGGCTTTCTGGAGAAACAGGAAGTACTTGTGCGAGGGCGATGGTCCTTCCCCTCGGCCTCCGTTAAGGGAGAGTAGCGAGGAGTTGAGAATGGAG
>NW_007482407.1:0-296 GCF_000475195.1 Diaphorina citri
TTCTAAATTAATTCGATTAATTCGCCATCATTCTGGTTATACTTGGGATTTTACATCGTCAACTTTCCCCTTTCTCTCCCTTCCATTCATTTCCTCCCTGTTCTTTCTCTCCCCCTTGGGTTTCCATTAATATGAGACATGGTTGGAAGATCAAAAGGGAACATTTCCCTAGTTTTTTTCCCTCACGATGTAGGTATTAATACGGTGCATATTTAGCTAACTACTCACAGCTTCATGATTATTTAATGTGCCGCTATACCTCGCGTTTTTCAAGGTAAAGAAAAATTGCCTCGTGG
>NW_007482408.1:0-296 GCF_000475195.1 Diaphorina citri
AAGCAACAACCCGAAAGGAAATAGAGAACTAGGTACCAAACTACGTACCTAGGGGTGTATCTAAATTAAACATCTACCTACCACAAAATACCACGTTGGAAACAATATAACATACCAACATATTACGCTAGACACATAAGAAAGGTATAGAGGTATTAATACAAAGGGGGGAAAAAATTTGGTTTTTCTACAGCCAACACAGCACCAACTCCCAATAAAGATCAGGGAAAAAGGGGAACATTTCTTTTCTTTTCTACATTAATTGTCCCATTTAACGTTTCCAAGTAAGTGAAGTT